>NC_083322.1:1113563-1204647 GCF_963455315.2 Globicephala melas
TCCCTGAAGTTCAGTTTAACAAAAACGTAGGAAGTTTCCTCAGACAAAACGGCGCCGTAAACCTGAATGCTGTTTCCCACGAGCCACGAGAAGGTCGACCACGGTCTGTTCATTTGAACCCATTTAGTCAAATCGCATCATTTGAGCTGAATACGGTCAGAACAGTTAACAAGCTCTGAGCTCGTTGAGGCTGGGGCCTGGGGCAGCCACGGAGCCCCGACGCCTAGCCGGGCACAGAACTTCATTAGGTTGGAAAAAGTCACAGAGAGCTGTGTTTCCACCCGGAAGCAAGCTCTCAGTCAAACCAACCACGGATGCCTGGTGGACGGCTGTGCCCCGTCAGACACTCAGAGGACAGACCCAGCCCTGCGGGTGGAGGCAGCACAAGGGCAAGAGGACATCAGGCAGAGGTGTCACGTGGGTGCGTGACGTCCACCCGACCCCGTCACTGTACGTCCATGACAGGCCCAGCAAAACGCTCATTTTTAGGAAGAGAGGTGAAGTCAGGGGCTGCAATTAAAATAACACACTTCAGAAGATGAGTGAAGCTGTCCTCCGTGTGTGTCTTGTAAACAGACTCCTTCCTTCCCCTTCAGTGCATCTCCTGAAAGAAACGTGCCCTTTTAATCAAAGGCCTTGACACTTGCTTTTCCATCATAAAATTTCCTCTTACAGTTGTCGCTTAGAAAAAAAGCCATTCGACTTGTGTGTTCAGTCACCTCCAAGTAATGATGTCACGTTTGCCCCCTTGGGATACACACAGGTGTGTCCATGTGGTCTCCGTGCACTGCCTCCCCCCCCCACCTGTCCCCTTTCTGCACTTTGACTTCACCGCTGTGTTTCCCACTGCTCGGGTCTGCCCCTGACACCCCTACTCCCCTTCCTGGAGGCGTGTTTACGCCTCCCGGTCTCTGTGTGTCTCTCTCTCTGTCTCTTTCTGTCTCTCCCTCTGTCTCTGTCTCTCCCTCTGTCTCTGTCTGTCTCTCTGTCTCTGTCTCTGTCTCTTCATCCCTCTCTGTACTTCTGTCTCTCTGTCTCCCACCCTCCCCGTGCACGCACACGTACACACGTGCACACGGCACGTGGGCCCTGTGCCCCATCTCTGTCTCTGGTGTCCGAGGTCAGGGGTGGAGCTGGGAGAGGGCATTCCGTCCTGACCCCTTTTAGGGCCGCACTGCCCAGTCCTGTGTGGACGCAGGACTCGGACGTCCTGCCTCGGCGGCTCCTCACGCGGAGGGGCAGGGACCCTGGGAGAGACAGCGGACCGTGTCCCGCGGGTCTCCTGTGTTTAGCACATCTTCCTGCTTAGAGTACCCCAGCCCTCTCTCTGATGTCCTATCCTTGCAAACGCGGCCAGCTCAGAGGTGTTACAGCCAGGACGCCCCGAGTCCTCCCTGCTCAGGCGGCTCTTGTCCTGAGCTTGAGTCCAGGCCAGAATGGTCACCTTGTCACTTACTGAATTGCATTCATTAAGTGCAGCTTCTGCCTTTATGTTAACGGTTTTCTTAAATTTCTGTCTTAAAAGGACTTCAAACGCTAGGTTCTTCCCGATTTCTGGCGTCCCCACCCAGGCATCTCAGCTAAGGCGACGCTGCTCAAAATGTGGGCCACACACAGTCCCCACCTGTGACAGGGGAGCAGCTGGGGGGCAGCTGGCGCCAGAGGCTTCCAGGATGACGGCCGGGTGCTGACAGCCCCTCTCGCCGCGGCCCAGCCCCGAGGGCCCCGCCTTCCGGGCTTTGCCGTCAGAGCCCTCTCGGTAGCTTAGCGGGGACCATCGCGTGGACCCCGCGGACCTGCGTCCCCTCCGCCCCACGGTCTCCCCAGCAGCGGCGTAAACTGCACCTGCTTCGTCCCACAGCCCGGTCCTCTGTGTGGTCCTGTGAACGGAGAGTGTTTAAATGATTACAGTCAAGACACAGGGGCAGGTCTGCCTCCGCCTTTGTCACTTCACGTGGTGGCAGGAGTGCTGGCTTTCTTATTAGACACTTTTCTATAAAATAATTTACTTCTCTTTGGCATTGGGTGTTTTCCGGTGTCTTGTATAAGCAAGGCCACAGTGCGTATCTCTTGCTTGTCCGTTTCTCCCTTTGAAGACAAGCTCTGGGGTGGATTCCCGTATAAACACGCGTGGGAAATGTACAGTGAGATTCCCAAAGAGCCCCCTTCATGGTTTCACATTTTTGAGTCATCACGGACCTTGGTCTGCCCATCGGCAAGTCATCGTTTGGGAGGAGGCGTCCGATGGGGTTGCTCCCGTGTCTTGGACCAAGTCCTGCATGTGACACACCCTGCTGGGCCGACCGCTGGCTCAAGAGACAGCGGCGCGGGGCGGCTTCCCCAGGGCACGTCGGTCCTGGTGGCAGCAGGCCTGAGCACCAGGCCTCGAGGGGAGGAGAGGGCCCGTCCGTGCGGGAACACGGTGCTGGGGTGTGCTGGGCCCACGTGGGCGCGCCTCCTGCTGCGCCAGCCCCGAGGGGGTCCCTGCACACGGGCCGGGAGGCTCTTCCGCGGGAGGGTCCACCGTGTCCGTGGGAGGCTCGTGGCCGCCAGCAGAGGCTCCGAGTTAGAACCCAGCAGATCATCCCTTCAGTGTCAGGTCAGGGGAGCACTGGTGAGAAACTGGCCTTTGTCCCAAAGTGAGCGTTACATTAGGTTGACTCTGCTGTTTTATGTTTTTAGCTAGTTTATTTATTTACTGTCAATTTTCTAATTGTTATACAATTTTCAAGGTTACTTTCCACCTGCAGTTGTGACGGAGCTGGCTTTGCTCCCTGTGTTGTATGGTCCACTCTTGAGCCCCTTCCACCCAGCAGATGCAGCTGCCACCCCCGCCCTTGTGTTGCCCTCCCCTCCCGCTGGAATCCACAAGTGTGTTCTCTACATACGTGAGTCTGCTTCTTTTGTGTCTGCTGTTTCAACTGGAGCTAGTTTCTATGTTTCTATTACAAACTGGCCATTCAAAGTGGAAACTGATCATTCTTTTGGGCTTTGGACTCAAGTCTATTTATGACTGGAATTATCAAGTATTTAAGCCATCAGTAGGGCTTTCCTTCATCAAAAATCCTTAGCTAGGTGATCATTTGCATAGTTTATTATTTTTGTGACTTCTTTGGTGTAGTGGGAAGTGCTTGATAACACTACTTTTGAGTGTTTCATGCAGAGTTTGGGAGCAGGGGTGGACCCAGGAGCCCGGGAAGCCCTGCGGGAGAGGTGGGCTCATCCTCTGTCTGCCGCGCCCTGGTCTCTGGAGGAGCGGACGGTCCCGACACCCTGGACTCGCCCCTCGTTTCTACCCAACAGTCCTGGCAGGTTTCAGCTGCACGAGAGGCGTGTCCCGTCCATGGTGCGCTGGCGTCTGTGAGCACGTGTGCGCGCATGTCTTAAGTTGGGACGGTTGAGGGTGACATGAGGGTTCCTAGCAAACGGAGCGGAATCGGGTTGAGCTGGGTGATGGGTGGATTTCCAGAGCAGCGAAAGCACCACCCTTTACATCCTGAGGCCAGGAAACCCCGAGGGGTCGTGATTGTGACTGTTTTCGTGGTGAGTCTAGGAAGGACCGGCAGCTGCATCCAGCCCCACCCATCGGGGGGTCCGCGCGTTGGGCGCTGCTGCCAGAAGGAGCCTGGCGGGGTGCGTGGAGCCTCAGGCAGCCGCTGTCCCGCTCCTGTGTCTACTGGCAGCTTCTTGCAGCCATAAAGCACGAGACTTTCCCACACGAGAAGTGTGGCCCGTCGGCATTGGGTCTCATCCTGCAAACCAGTGCCCTGTTCTCCTTTCCACGGAAATCTGCGACCTTTCCCTTTTTCTCCTAAACAAACAGTTTCTTTCTGCAGAATAACACACGGGAGCCCAAGGCTGGCGTAGAAGGGACCCCCACTCACATCTCCTTCCTTCTGTCCCTCCAGGAGCAGTTCGAGTTTGTGCTGACGGCCGTGGCCGAGGAGGTGAACGCCATCCTCAAAGCCTTTCCCCAGTGAGTGCGTTTCCCGAGGCCCCGGGGAAAGCCGTCTGCAGTCACGGGACGACTTAACCACGTCTCCCAGTGCAGCTGCCTCGTAATCGGGTCCTTACGACTCTGTAGTCAGTGCAGTTTAGCAGTTACAATGTGTATTTTTGTTCAACCAGACAATAATAAAGAGAGATCTGTGGGAAGATGCAATTACCGGGGGCAATCAGTTCATCTATTTTCACTTTCTTGAAAAAAAAATTTATTTTTCCTTAAAGCACCCATCCACATTCTTAACCACAATCATGTCGTACTGATGGTGCAGTCAGCGTGGGCCCCGGAATAGAGTTGGCTCGTGACCTGTCGCTTCCTGAAGGAGTGTCAGCTGTGCAGGGCGGGGCCCGGAGAGGCCATGAGGCACCGCATGGAGGCCACCGGCTGTAAGAAGCTCAGTCGGCGTTTGTCTCGCCAACCGTTTATCACTGGAGACACCGCGGCTTATTCAGGAGTTAGGTGGACAGGATGGTGACGTTCTGCAGCTTTGGGGCAGATAATAAGAAAGTCGTCCCAGCTCTTCGTTTGATCCCGCCGCTCAACAGCCTCCCCGCCCAGCACTGTCGATGGCCCCTCCCGACCTTCCACCCCCGAGGATGGGCAGGGCCGCTGGGGGCAAACACTTTCCCACCCGGAGTGCCTGCTCCCAGGCCAGCCGCCGCAGGGACGCCTCACCTGGGCAAGGTAGGGGGCGAGCCCCAAACTCCAGACACGGTTATGAACTACAAATAGGGATTTACACAGACGCAGCTAAACGCTTCCCTGCAGGGCGACCAAAATCAGAGGGGGTGCGGGGCAAAGCTGGGCACTCGGCCAGCTCCCGGCAGCACCCGTGGTCCCCTCTCCGGGAAGGCTCGGGCCCTGCTGGCGTCCAGAGAAGACCAGGGGTGCTTTCACCATGGGAGGAACGCAGGGAGACCCGCATTTTTTTTTGCTTTTTACCCATGTGGGATCGTAGCAGCTGGGGAAGAGGGATGGCCCGGGCTCCCCCCAGGGCCCAGACTGTTCATCTCTTTGCCTGACCCCTTGTCTGATGTCACGGAGACACACACATCTAGCAACGATCTGGATTTGCCAAAATACCACTTGAGCGCCAAATGTACCACCCCCGCCCCGAAACAGAGAATGCACTTCCTTAAACTGAAGACGCGTAAACATCTGGGAAGGTGTGCAGGCGGCCCTGGGTGTCGCTGGTCTCGTTTTAGGGAACAAGACGCTCTCCGGTCACCCTGGTACCTCTGCTTCCCGTGCTGCACACCGTTCTTTCCATCTTAAATAGGTGTTACGTCTCAGAAGACAGGAGAATAGGGAAAGCGGCCGGCTGAATGGGGAGAAAAATGCCAAAATGTTGTTTGTGTCTTTAAATGGTGTTGTCATGTATATCTGCTTTAATAGCTATAATTTCTTTCCCAACGTTGTTTCTCTCTATCTGGAATCTAAATAATTAATAGAAACTAGTTTATCTGAATATAGGAAGCATATACCTACTTGTAATTTCTAACTTCTTATGTTTCTTCAGTGTGAGATATATAAATATATTTAATTGTGTCCGATTAAACTTCTGATTTCACATTTGAATGGTCGTTATTTGGGATGAGAGAGCAGTATTTTCCCATCCTGTTTCCCGAAGGTGCGGGCGTTTGGATTCCTGAAACAACGTGTGTGCATTCCTTAGAACTCTATACTGAGTTGGTATTTTATTTGCAGAGCTGGGTGTGTACAGGGGGGTGTCGAGTGTCGCTGAGATTTTATTCATTAAAAAGTGATTTTTAAAAAGAAGTGATTAAACAGGGGACTTCCCTGGCCGTCCAGTGGTGAAGACTCCGCACTTCCACTGCAGGGGGTGCAGATTTGATCTCTGGTCGGGGTACTAAGATCCTGCATGCCGCACGGCGCGGCCAAAAAAATAAAAAATAAATAAAATGAAAAATGTTTTTTAAAAAGTGATTAAAGAATCTCAGTCAAAAGTGGGGAGTGGTCTGTGCTCTGTGCGTCCCTGTCCCCTCTAGTGCGTGTCTGCCCAGGGAGTGTCGGGGAGCGGCGGTGGCCCTTTCTTTGCTGCCTTCAGAAGAGAGGGGGCCCTCCACCACTTCACAGAGACACGGGCTGTCCCAGGAGCCTCAAAACTGGAGAACACGCTGGGAGCAGTCAAACCCTGGCCGCGGAAGGACAGCGCTGCTGGGTGTGACCTGGCAGCTTCCCTCTTGTCCTGTGCTGGTCTGTCTCGGCTGGCAGTAGCAAGACACGTGGCCTGTGGTGTCCGACTAAATGCTGGTGTTTGTATCTCAAGAAATCCGACCCCCGATCTCAACCGATGGGCGTCCACTTGCACTCTGCTAGCTCGGCCCCTCCAGCATCATCTCCTTGCCCGAGTTTGCTTCTTGTTAGAATCCTGCCCAGGCATCCAGGAAGCTTCTGCTTTCCGTGTGTTGGAAAGTTGCTGTCACTGTTTCATACAAGCGCACATAGCAATGGGTGACACTTCTCGTGATAAACACGTGTCAGAATCTGCATGTGACATAAAGATGCCCCTCCGGCCAGGAATATCGAGGGACGCTGGGAGAAATGGACCTTGCAAACGTTGTGCGTAGGCAGCTCTAAAGACAGGTGGGATATGGAAGGACCTGTGTGGGCAGCGTGATCGCTGCTGAACCCGAGGGGGCGGAGGCCCGGGTCCACGCGGTCCACTTGGGGTCAGCGCAGGGGGTGCTGGGAATGCATGCAACCGGCACCAGTAAAAACACACAGCCTTCCCTGTTGTGGATGCCACGGAGCTAACGGATCCTCGCGGGAGGCCGGCTTCGGTTTTGTGGGATTCCTGCGTCCGTGGCCGACCCGTGGTTCCAGCTTGAACACGGGTTGTTTTCACCTTAACAGGTGGTGTGGTCAGAACTCCCCTGCTCACCAGTGGCGCCAGCTACCTCTTTGTGGAGCTGGATCGTGGTTCTGGGGCCTGGAGGAATGTGTCCTCTGTTTTCGTGTGCTGTTCAGATGTGACCCTTGCAGACACCACTCGCGTTTAAGTCTAATCGCATTAGCGGTGTCTTCTCCAGCCCTTACTTCAAGTCTAGACGATCAACCGGACAAACGTAAAGCATTGACTTGTCATATTTGCTCCTTTCTGTGATGTAAACACACCCACTATGAGTGACTTTAATGTGGACTCCCTAGATGAAAAGGATTACACGAGAAGACAGCTATAGAGTCGTGAGAGTGAAATGTAGTTCACACAATTAGGAAGCGATAAGTTTTGAGTATTCCTTACCTGTGTGTTAATCTAGTTTGTCAGTTAATATGATTGAATTTTAATAGTGGCTATATTTAACAACCAGCTCATAAAAGTCCTAAAAAGTTAACAGTCTGGTCCTGCAAGTGCACACAAGCTGGCTGTGATATGCCCCTGCCTCGGAGCCACAGAAGGGAGGGAGGAGTTTGAAGAAGGGCCGGCCCCGCCGTCCAGCCAGAAGAAGACAGGCGCCGTCTGCGGGGCTAGGGCTGGTTCCCCACGTCCACGGGGCACAGGGAGTCCTCGCTGAAAAGCGGGGTGAAAATCTGATCCGACCCCGACAAAACCCTGAGCTCCCAACCTCAGTGGAGGCAAAACCACTTGGATGGACCCTGTGCAACCCCCAGAGGAGATGCCCGCATGACAATCAGCTCTTAATGAAACGTCGCAAAGCACAGGAGGAGATGCAGCGCAGTTGGCGAGGGTCACTGCTGTGAAGAACCGCGGCAACACGACAAGGGGAGGTGGTGATGGGCTTAAGCATCTTAAATGGCTTAAAGAAGAAGAACAGCGCGAAAGAGCAAGTGGCTTTGAAACAAAACCAACAAACAGCAAAACAGAGTCACAGAAACAGAGCAAACGAGTGGTTGCCAGAGGGGAAGAAAGCAATGGGTGCGGGAGATGAGGAGGGACAAGCTTCCAGTTACAAAGTAAGTGGGTCACAGGGCTGAAACGCACAGCGTGGGGAGTGCAGTCAGGAACTAGGTCACGTCATCGTATGGTGGCGCGTGGTCACTAGACGTCCGTGGTGATCATTTTGAAGTACAGAAATGTCGAATCACTGTGTTGTGTGACAGGAGCTTACAGAGCGCTGAAGGTCAGCTATACTCCGAAAACCGAAAGACTCGCAGAAAAAGAGATCAGATTTGCGGTAACCAGGGGCGGGACGTGGGAGGGAGGGAAGTCGGATGAAGGCCGTCAGAAGGTACAGACTTCCAGTCATAAGGTAGATGAGTCCTAGGGGTGTGATGTACAACACGAGAAGTAGAGTTAACGCTGCTGTGTGCTGTAGAGGAGGATCGTTAAGGGGGTAAATTCTGACACTTCTCATCACAAGGAAAAAGATGTGTCTATTTCTTTTATTTTGCATCTACCTGAGATGAGGGCTGTTCACTGAACTTACTGCGGTCGTCGTTGCGTGATGGATGTGAGTCAGATCGTTGAGCTGCACGCCTTACGCTTACACCATGCTGTTTGTAAATTATATCTCAATAAAACGGGAAAGAAAAAGTAAAAGAACCCAACCAAACTTTTAGAGGTGAAACCCAAGGGGAGCAGTTATTGGGAAACGAAGGAGAGCTCGCTCTCGAGACACAGGCTGTCCGGGTGAAACGGAGGGTTGGGAGCCGCTGAAGCCAGAACGGTGGACCGGAAGGCGGAGCTGGACACGCGAGGTGAGAACGTGCAGGAGAGGCTCAGACACGGCGCGACCTGAACGTGGCGCCGAGGGTCTGAGGAGCGGCCGGTCTCCTCGGCGGGCGGGGCGCCCGTTCCGCTTCCTGGCGCTTCCGTCCCAGGCCCGGCTCAGCCAGGACAGCTGGGACCTCGGCACCCATCCCGGCGGGAGCTCCCGGTCAGAGCCCGCAGTGGGCACCTGTTTGAAGTTTTATTACTGAGATGAGACTTCCTTCTCAAGTGGCACCAGAGACCCGGGCTGTGCATCTCCCAGCCACAGGAGGGCTTTCCTCCCCGACAATACTGACAGTGTGCACCAAGTGTATACCCCGCTCAGGGGGGCGCGGGTACAGCGGGAGCTACCGCCCCTGGTCTTCAAGACCAGCTAGAAACACGGGGACTCGGGAGGCTACGGGGCAGCCTGTGAGGCCTCCTGGACCCGAGTCCTCACCAGGTGCCAGTGAGGAGGGACAGGCAGGGGACAGTCACCCCGCTTCACAGGGGGCGGGGCCCAGTGGCTCTCAGAGCGAACGTGGACGGCACAGGCTCTGAATTCGTCCCGACCCTCGGCCACTCCCCCGGCGTGTCTCTCTGGGCACAGAGCATGTCCTGAGGTGGGGAGGTCTGACCGTTCACCTTTGCGACACCACGGGGCTTAACCGTCAAGCGACTTAGGGATGCGTTCCTATGAAATTGTTGCTTGAGACCAAGGTAAATTTTACAAGCGGTTAGATGTGATCTTACAAAGAGAAAACAAAAGCTCTACGTGCTGCAGTTCTGTCACCTAGGCACGTCACGGCGTGCTCAGTGCGTCTCTCCACCGCGACACCGTGAGTCTGTGTCGGGGCCGGAGTGGGTTCCCTGGAATTCCTGGAGAACGCACACGTGGGCCCACCTCCGTGCACCAGCTGGCAGATCAAGCCTTGTTAAAAATGCCTCGCTCTCCTGGGAGCTCTGAGCCCTCGTGTGGGGACATGGCGGTCCCTGGGGCAGCCCACAGCCTGACTCTACGAGTCTGGGCCTGTCTTATCACACTCTGCTCTCAGCCTCCAGCCCCACCCACACCCACACTAACTGCATCGTTTCTGCACCGCAACCTGCCCTCGGGCGGGCACGGTAGGCACTCGAACAAATTCTCCATCCTCTCCTGAGACCCACCCCCAGGTCACGGGGAGCCAGCACTGCCCTCTCCTCCCACACTGAGTCCATTTGCCACCTCGGCCTTGTGCCGGCTGAGGTCCCGCGGCCGGGGTTCAGGGCCCACCCCCGTGTCCACCCCGTGTCCACCCCCGTATCCACCCCCATATCCACCCCGTGTCCACCCACGTGTCCACCCCGTGTCCACCCACCTGTCCACCCTGTGTCCACTCCCGTGTCCAGCCCCGTGTCCACCCCGTGTCCACCCCCGTGTCCACCCTGTGTCCTCCCGCTCCGTCTCCATGGCTGGGAGCAGCGTCTCCGCTGCAGGGTCCGAAGTGAATGCTGCGGGTGACAACCTCCCCCCAGACCTCGGCCACAGCCTGGCGCGCTGTGGAGCGCCGCCTCCAGGCCGCCGGGCTGGGCCCTGCCGTGTGAGTCGATGCTGTTCCTCTGCTTTACTGGGTGGTGTAACCTGATAGGATCCGTCTAAGAAGCTTTATTTTTCTTACAAAATTAACGTCATACTTCTAAAAAGCCGTTTTGCTCCCTCTGTGCTCCCAGCCACCTCCCCCTCTCGCTCTTGCTTTCAAATGCGATCGAGAAACCACCGCGTGCGTCCCCAGGGGGATGACAGCAGCGTTATACGCAAGGTGCGGGCTTTGTTAATAAGTAGAACGCTAATAAAAACCTTCGTCATTAGTGGGCTGGGCGCTAACTCAGATGTTGCTGGGATAGAAATGAGCATTTGATGACGCTTGTTCCTAAACCACGGCTGGTTTCCATTTTGTTCGGGGTACTTGTTTCGAGACTGTTCTTCGCCGTTTAGGTCGCTCTGTTAGACAGACCATATGGCGTGTGTCGTCCGTCCTCGTAGCTGAACGTGCTGGATGGATGTTGTGGTCGTTTCTGGACCGTGCTCTCGAGAGGCCAGGACCACGCCCTCCCCTCCCATGGGGCCGTGATCGCCTGTCCCCGGGGACGGGCCAGGCCACGGTGGAGACTCGGTCCCGGGGCAGGAAGGGGACGCGGTGAGGGCCACCCGCAGGCACAGTCCCCTCCCATCCGGAACCTGAGCGGCACGGAAGCTTCCAGAGTCCGCCCTGCACGGTCTCAGGGGACGCCGAGGGCTGGCGGGTTTGCTTCTGGCTCTGAGAGAAGCCTGGCCTCCAGGGAGGCCACCAGGCAGGAGGAGGCCGGTTCTCGGGGGAGAGAGACGGGATGGAGACGCCTGGCGGAGCAGCTGCCTCCCTCTGCCTGAACTTCGCTTTCACGCCTGCGGGGCTCACCTTCCCTCTGCTGCCTCTGCTGGGGGACGTGCTCAGTCCTCTGTCTGTCTCTCCTCCCTCCTGGGGCGTCTACGTTGAAGGAGTAACTTACACACAAGTCTTGGGGTTTGGAACGGCACAGCTTCTAACTCCAAACCATCTTTTTTGAACCTTTCCTCCCATCTCTATTTTATTTCCTGACATAATTGTAATTACAATATAGTGATAACTTGTTTAATTTATCGGGTCACTGGAAATAGCTTCTCCCGTCCACAGATGCAGTTTTGTCAAACCCCGCGTCCATCAGACCGACTTTTTAATAAGCCTGGCGGCCCGATACTTGGGGCTCTTTCTTTTCACCAGGAGCTGAGCCACCCACGTCTGCTAACGTGGGAGCCGCTGAAGGGCGAAGCTGCAGCCTCTTGTGTCCTCACCCCCGGCCCCTGCCTGCAGCCTGAGCCCTTCGTTTGTCCCCACGTTGAGACAGAAGGGGGGAATCGTCACCTCCTCACCGGGAGGACGGGGGCTCGGCCACGTCTCCAGCCCGGCCCCGGGCAGGCAGGCCCACCTTCACCCGCCTCGGCCACACGAGCTTGGGGTCAGCTTCCTCCTGGGCCGCCTGGACCCCCTCTGCCACCACCTGCCCCCCCTTGAGGGGCTCCCCCTTCCACTTCTCAGCTGCCCAGACTGTTTCCTCCTCGGGCCTCCGAGGGCCTTACACATCCTCTTTTTCTTTTCCTTTTCACGGAAATCAGAAAATCGATCCATGAGCAGTTGGACTGGCCGGTCCCCATAGAGGAGGACCCGCAGCCATCCCTGAGTAGGGCCCTGGGGGCCTTTCCCTGCGGACCAGGGCCTCCCCAGGCCTCCCCAGCGTCCTGCAGGCAGAAGGCGCCCCTGCGGTGCCCGCCATGTGCCGGGCCGCGAGCAGGGGCTGCCGGGGGGGCCTGTGGCCAGGCAGGCGTGTGGCGGGCGTGAGGACACCCCACTCCTCGCCCAAGACGACAGCCGATGCCCTGTTTACTAGCGTTTGATAACTGTTTTGTAAGTTCAGGTGTGTATTGTTTATTATCAGAAAACTTTATCCCTGAGAAACAAGGAAATTTTTGAGGAGAAACGAGGCTGTTTTGGTCACAACTCCCAAATCCTGAAATCAGGATTCATGGACGATTCCCACAGTCTCACAGCAAACGGGACCCAATGGAAGGCTTGCGGGCCCTGAGCCCTCCAGGTCCGGGGGCTCTGTGTCCGGGAGGCCCAGGCTGGCTCTGCAGGGCTGGGGGACACCCCGACGGGGGCTGTCCAAGGGGCTGAGAGACCCCCGTTCAGAAGCTGACCTCACAGGAGACCTCCCTGCCGGGGATGGGGGAACGCGGAGGAAGACGGGGTTGGCAGGCGGGACGGGGCGCACACACACGTGCGTGTGTGTCAGTGTGAGCAGGTGGAGAAGAGCAGGGGAAGCCGGGCGGAGAGGCCCAGAAAAGGGGCCCTGGGGGCAGCAGTAGGGAGGGTCGGGGAGGCACCAAGGAAAGCCGGGCCCAGCAGAGAGTGCAAAATCCTTGCAGAGCGGAGTGGGTGGGCGATGGAGGAGGTGGGATTGGCCCCCGGGGCCCCTGTGCTGGAGGCTGACGAGGCCTCTGCTGTGGTCAAGCTCCTTAGCAACGTGGACGACTCTTGGGCACCAGGGCAGCTGGTGTGCTGCGTGCAGCCCATGGCCAGGGCTGGATTTCAGCCCCAGTTTGTCCCCTTAGCCAAGGGCCCTTGTGCAGCACACAACATGCACAACTGCACTCGGGCGGCAGGAAGCAATGTTGCCAGGTCTGCCGCACACGAGGCTGACCAGCAGCTGGACGTGCACAGGGAGGTGGCCAAGAGCTGATGGCACAGAGAATCCCCCGCCGGCTGTCCAGGCTTGGGACACGGGAGCCCTGTCCAGCTGTGAGGGCCATGGGGAAGCCAAGGGGCAGATTCCAGGGCCCAGCGTACTGAGTTGGGGCCTGGGAGGAGCTGGGCACCTAGGGTTTGTTAACAAGTGCCGCAGGAGCGTCAGGGTCCGAGGTCTGGAGAAACATTCAGCCTCGGGCTTGGTGGGAACACGGGCGCAGAGAGCGCACGAGCGACCAGGGGCGCACAGCCTGGGCCACGTTCCCCACCCCGTCATCCCTTCCCTGACCCCTCCATGTGTCAGTCTTTGCAAACTGCTCCAAGTTCTATTTTGGAAGAAGATAAAAGACTGAAATAACACTTCGAGACAACGCCCATCACACAGAGAACTCGTGCTCCGGAGGCCACCTGACACCACCACCCCCGCCAGGGTCTGCTGGTTGTCTGCAAGTGACTCCTTTACCAGGAGCCAACCCCACGTCCCAGTCCTGTCCCCAAACCCAGAAGGGCTGAGAAGCAGATGGTAAGTTCAGACAGACACGGATATGGGTCCTTGTTCTGCGACCCTCAGGGACCAACGCCTCCCACACGCTCTCGTGCACCTGAAATGCCCCGTAAAGTCCCTGGAGCCCGGGCCTGCGCCCTGACAGCCTTGGCGCTGTCCAGCTGCCGTCCAGACCTTACGAGGCCACAGCCAGACTCCCGGTGGCCCCCTCGGTCCTCCTGTGTCCATGGCGGCAGCTGCAACGTGCAGATGCCCAAGCGATCTGATGGGGTCCGTGGTGGCCCCTCTTCCTCTCATGCTGTACCCCGACAAATCTGTGGGCTCAAGAGTAGAGACCCACCCAGAGCCCAGGCGCCATGCCCCCTGCGGCAGCTGCACACGTTCCCCAGGGACGGCTGCGCGGCCTTGAAGTTATTGGTCTGCTGCTGCCTCTGCCCATTGGGCCGCTCCACACGAGGTGGCTTGGCCGGGGGCCGGGGGGGGCACAAAACCCAGGCGCCTCTTGCCCCTCGCCTTTCCTTCCTGAATGGTTAGGGGAGCCAGCAGGCAGGGAGCGCCCCGTGTGGCGGCGCGCAGGGCAGAGCACTCCTCTGCCGCAGTCTGCGGGACTTGGTGGCGGTGGCCCCGAGCCGAGACGGTGACTTCGCTCTGGGGGAGCTTTTCTCGGTCAGCCTGGGGAATGGTGCGCACAAGCCTCTTTCCCAGAAATGTCGTGCGTTAAGTTTGTGTGAGCAGTCAGCTAACGGGGCGGCCCGACCACGCCACTCCCCGCTGCCTGTGCTCTACCGCTGAGCACCCCCAAAGGCGTCTTCCCACAAACCAGGGATCCCCGCGGGGACCAGGAATTCCCGCGGGGAAAGACCTCCTCTTGTTACCAGGCCGACAGCGAAGCCCCAGGCTGGGACGTTTATGCATCGAAACCTTTGAAACAAAAGGTCAGGAAGGGGGTCCCCCCAGATTACCGAGTGCAGTCGGAGGGATACCCCTGCCCCGTGAGCCCAAGAGGGGAGCTTCTGGTTTCCAGGCTCCAGGCTCCCCCGATCGTGGGAGACGTGATCATCACAGCATCTGAAAGGCCAGAAACTGGACGAAGGGCAGTAAAGTCGGACAGTAAGAGAAGATTTACCAGCGCAGTGGGCGCTTGGCCCAAGCCAGAAATGACTGCATCCTTCCACACAACTCACTAAACTTTGATTTCAGTACCGGAACCCGAAGAGGCAGAGACATTTTGAGCAGGAGACAGAAGTCGCTTTAAAGGTCAACCTTCCAATTTAGTGTTAACAAAAATAGGAAATCAAAAGTGTCTTCTTTGATCTGAAGTAGAGGCGGAGCCCACAAGCCCTTGGCATGTTTGGGAGACGCCCGTCTTCTCCCGGCAGCTCTCGGCCTCCCAGGCCGCACACCCCTCCCGCCCCAGCGAGACGCAGGTCACAGCTTATCAACCAGCAGGGGTGGAGGGGACTGGGGTGCAGGACCGCAGGGACTGTCCTGCAAGGAGGCCGTGGCATCTGCCAGCCTGGGGGCCGGGGACCACTGACACTTAGGTGAACAGGCAGAGAATCAGTGGGGAAACTTCGGGGGGATATTACATCCCTTGGGGGGGGTCAAAAAATATGCATAAAAATATGAATGATAACACGAGGCAGAATAACAGAGACCAGCTTAGGTCGTCTGTATCATCTCTATAAAAATGTTTGGAGTACAAGTATAAAAGTAAGCCAAATCACGTTTAAGAATCTTCAATGATCTGCCTGTATTTAGAACGCCAAAAACAATTCTAACGAGAATACTTCTCAGCTTTTGAGAACGAATGGAAAGCTGAATGTCAACTCTGCAATTTCACAATTTCACAAATAGGAAAATGTCCAGATTGACATCCAATTAAGTCCAGAAAAACGTCACCTTTGGTTCAGATGTGAAACATATAGTGATTATGAGGAAAAGAAAACTGTACGAGGGACCAAAAGTCTCCTGCTTCCCATGGACCTGGGTCAGAGGAAAGGTTCTCTCATGACAGACGTGCGACACGGGGACAGCAGGCACGGGCCAGCAGCTGGCAGTGCTGAGATATAATTGCTTTGCTATGCAAACTTCTTACAACTTTAATACTGACTGCTTTGATTTCTAATAATAAAGTTATAACTATGGAAGTATTTGTCCAAAGCGCTTTCTGTGATGGAGCTGTTTGGCTTCTGCTCAACATGGACTGGCTCTTATTATAATGTTTGGTCATAAGCCGTTTGGCCAGAAGGTATTTTTTTGTCCATCTGGTCAAAGCCCTGATGGACCCAGACAGTGACCTGCCCTGCCAGGTCCCTCATGCCTTTGTCGCTCCCCACCCCATGATGACCCTGGTTCCAGCAGATCCTGGGCAAGGCCAGCTATGAGCCGAGATGCACACAGAACACGTGTGTGGCCACAACACACCATGTGGCACCTACAGCAGGGACCTGGGCCTGGAGACGGCCAAGGAGGGTTTGGGAATGAGAGAAGGGGGAGGGAGGGAAGACCACCCAGGTGTGTGGTCCGGAGCCCCTACCCTGAGACTTTGCCCGTGTGTCACCAGCTCTCAGCAGACACGGTGAGAACGGCCTCTGTGTGCGTCAGGGCCGGGCCCTCGGGCGGCAGCAGGAGACCCGCTCTACCCCCCGACCGCGGGGTGCCAGCGGCTGGGAGAGGACCCTCGAGGGCATGGACGGCAAGCGGCCGGGAGCCCGGGAAGTGCTCCCAGTTCACGTCCAGCTCTGCTGAGCCAGGGCAACAGCAGGCCCTGGAGACACCGCGAGCCGGGAGGAGTGAGGCCCGGCCCCCGGGGTGGGAGCGCGTAGAGGCAGTAACAGGAGCATCCGGCCACTGTGCGCCCGTTATCACCTCCCTTCAGCGACGGGGACCCCGAGGCACAGAGCGGGGCCTGCCCGAGGGCACAGGGCCAGTAGATGGGGCAAGTGTTCAGGCCGCCTGGCCCAGGACCCGTGATCTTACTCCCAGGTGGTCGGATAATAAGAGGGGTGGGGCCGGCGGGGATTAGAGCAGCACACAGGGCCCCAGCCTGGAAGTGAGGGTGGATGAGACCCGCCACTTGGCTGAAGTCTGGGGTTAGCCTCCGGGGGGAAGGAAGCAGGAGGGAGGTTCCGGAGGTCGAACAGCACGTGGGCGGGGCCACCCAGAGAGCAGCGCAGCTTGTGCACTGCACAATTCCCATCATGCAGTGTCAACGTGCCCCCTGAACTGGGCAGCTGGACCAGGCCAGTAGAGAGCGTGGCAGGGAGGGGAGGCCGTGAGGGGGAGGGGTCGTGAGTGGGGACGTGAGCTGGAGCGCGGGCTTCACGGGCCCCGTCTTTGGAGGAAGGCGCTGGACTCTGCTTCCGTTGGGGCCACGTGAGTCCCTACCACGTGGACTGTTCTGCAGATCTAACTGCAAACCCTGGGGGGAAATAGAATCTACCCACGGCAGTAGATAGTGAAATCCAGCGGGCAGAATTCTGGAGGGGGTCGACCCCTGAACAAGAGAACAGCCCAGAATGAGTTCCTCATTTTATCCCAAGGGCAGCTGGTAGCTGTTGCCTCAGTTGCAGCTGTTCTGAGCAGGCAGATCCCGGAATCCAGGGCAACCACAGCCTCTGAAAAGTGAGGGAGGATCCGCAAGGGGGGCCTTCAAGCTCGCCCCAATCCCCAGCAGCCCCCGCAGAGGCAAGCGCGGGGCTCAGAGCAGCCCCACCGAGGACGAGCTCCTGAGCTGGGTTTGGAGCTGCCGCCCCAGGGGCAGGGTTTGTAGTCTGAGGTCAACCCTTGAGCTGCTGCTGAAACAAATGAGCGGGAACATGAAAGCCAGAGTCTCCGGCTGGGCGGGCGCCTGGCTGGCCTTCGGAAGGTCCTCCACCACAAGGAAGCAGCAGGGGTGACGCTGGAGGCCAGGTGACTTCCGCCCTCTTCTCTGTCTCACGTGGTCACCCACAGACCCAGTCACTGTGTGTGCGGGAGTCCAGGCCAGGGGAGCCCACGCGTGGGTGACCTGCCATTCGCCCAGCCAGGCCCCGGCCCACAGCCATCACTGCTGGCCAGGCGTGCGGGGAAGGCACCTCAGCTCAGTCCAGGCTCCATCTTCCAGCTGAAGCGCTGGACGCAGTGGAGAGAGGCAAGTGGTCCCCGCAGTACCCTGTGTAAACTGCTCACCCACAGAGACCGTGCAGACATAATAACTCACTATTATTCCTGTGGGTTTTTTCATTGAAGTAGAGCTGATTTACAATGTTGTGTTAGTTTCAGGTGTACAGCAAAGTGATTCAGTTATACATATAAATATATATATGTTCTTTTTCAGATTCCTCTCCATTATAGGTTATTACAAGGTATTGAATATAGTTCCCTGTGCTGTACAGCAGTTTATTTTATATACAGTGGTGTGTATATGTTAATCCCAAACTCCTAGTGTACCCCTCGCCCACTGTTTTCATCTATCAATACCACATTTGGGGGTCATTTGCCATGAGGAAGAAGAGAATAACACAGAACCTCAGGAACCTGCAAGACCACATCACCAGGTCAAACATTCACGCGATTGGAGTGCCCGACAAAGAGGAGAGAGACAAGGGGGCAAAAGAGACAAAGCTCAATAGTAAAAAGATTCCAAAATTCGATGAAAGACACAATTTTACAGTTTCAAGAAACTCAAGGAGCCCCAGGCTGGACAGATGCAAAGAAGAACTTGACCGGGTGAATTACGGTCAACCTGCCGAAATACCTTGAACATGCTTAGTAAGAATGACCCGCTCTGGAGAGGGAAGTGGGTTCAACCTGCCACCTCCTTGCAGCCCCACTGCTGCTGTGGGTCCCAGGGACCCACGGGCACTTTTAGGGACAGGCCTGGAAGTGGCCTCCAGGACTTGGGTCCACCTTCTAGAAGCCAGAGGTCAGGGCCGGGCCCCACCCAAAGCCCTGGGGAGGCTGGGGAGGCGGGAGGTTGTGGGAAAATATGGGCTTCCTGAGCGCCCAGAGGGGGACCGGCAGTGAACTCAGCTGAGAAGAGGCCGTCTCTCCAGCCATAATTTCCTAATCACACCTGCCCTGCTGATCTGACCTCTGCACTCGGGGAAATCTCCGTCCATACAGAGTTGCTCCATTTCATTCTCCCCTTTCATCCCCTTTGAAAATTGAAAACCTCTCTAATTTTTGCTGAAAAGCTAACGATCATTTACACAGAGCAAAGTTAAGCCATAGATCTGAAGTTACGCCAGGCTTGTCCGTGGACCGGGGACTTGCCCCTCAAAAGCCCTTTGCTTCCAGACTGCCCTGCAGCATTGCCCAGCCCTCGCCCCACAGACCCCTAATCCAACATCCTTCCTTTGCCCACCAGGGATCAAAGGAATTTTTTAAAATCTCATGCTACACCGTGGGTTTTGGTTTTGTCCAATTCCTGATATTTCAGCAGTGTTGTTTTCTGCCACTAAAGGTGTTTTCGAGCCAGCAGCACCATAGGTGACGTTGTCTCTGAAGGAAATACATTCTGAATTTCAAACAACTGACTTTATTAAGACATTTGCGGTTTGGAAATAAGGCACCAGCTGCACTTTAACTCTTTGGAGACTTGTGCTCCACGTGTAGTAAATGCAGTAACTTCCAGGTCCCCAAGCTGTTCATTTCACCAAAACGACCCATTTCCCGACCATTTCACTCAATAGAAGCTACTGTTGCCAAGGCCTCCAGGCCTCCAAGGCACAGGTGTGAAGCCATGAGGTAGCAACTTGCAGGTGTCCTCCATCGCCTAGAAATATGTTAGAATCCCGTAGACTTGGACTCCATACGATTTCTCACTTGGCCTGCGGCCCCCTTTCCCAACATGGAAACGCCCCAGGAAGAGGGCTGGCGGGTCAATGACATGTCTACACAGGAGAGTCAGCTGTCGATTCTGCAGAGAAATCAGCTGTACGGACCAGCCAGTGGGAGCGACTCTGACCCTGCGAGGCCCCCAGACGGCCCGTGGGGCCGGTCACAGCTCAGGAGAGGTCGGGACGTCCACCGGACACAAAGGAAGCGGCTCTCATTCTGCACACGCAGGGCCCGCCGTGCAGGTGGGCACGTGCCCTGCCCCGTCCCAGAGGTGGCCACGCACACACCACGGCTGGACCCAGGCACACCCGCTTCAGAGCCTGCTGCTGGGGACCTGACGCTGGGAGGAGCAGAGATCTGGGCGGCTCCCCGGATCACTGCCGGCTACATCTCTGCACCAGCTGCCGAGTCACAGCTAGTCTGCCCAACGTGCATTGACTCGGTGAAAGCATTTCTATCCAGATCCCTCCGGCTCCCAGGCCTTGTAGACACAGCCAGCAACGAAGGCTGTGTAGACCGACCTGGGCAGGCCGTGGGCTCCTGGCCCAGCACAACCGCACTGCGGGCTGGGTCTTTTCCTTTAGGGGAAGCTCACATGTGCCTCCTTTGCTCACGTCCTCAGGGGGCTTGGTCTGATTTTGTGCAGAATCAAACCTCCGGGACTTCTGAGGGCCTAAGGCTTCTGCTGTCCCCAGACATGGAAAATCTGACCTGGAGCCTGGCCACACTTGCTCTTCTGTCAGAAAGGAGACTAGGAACGTCGGCCTCCATTTCCGGGAGCCCGAGGACGCCGCGTGTGGGGCCGCCCTGCCCACCCTCAGCCCGGGTCACCATGTCCCCCGCTGTGCCGGCTAACACTGCCCAGGGAGTCCGTTCTGCTGGGGGTCAGCTGCTGGAAGGCTCCCCCTCTGGACTTCTGAGGGTCACTTCCAGCGGAGGCCCAGGACCCCGGCCATTACGAATATTCTCTGCAGTTTTTTCTGTTTTTCTGCTGCTGTTTTACGTGGATCTGGTCAAGCCAGGGCTGGGGGCCGAGCCAGGGTGGGCGCGGCTGCGAGAGTGGCTCTGCACTCCCCGAGTCTGGGTTCTACGGCAGGTGAGTCAGACGTGATGGTTTTCAACGGCCCCTGATCTTTCCTAATTTTATAGACTGTTTGGGGTTCACACAGGCCGGTGAGTGCTCGCAGGGTCAATGATGTGAGTTGATACCATAAACTGTGCCCATGAGGGATTCTCCCCACTTCCCCCCAACCATCCCCGCAGAGCCCGCGTGGACCTCCCTTCTGTTTTCCCAACAGCATAAACAGCGAGCAAGGGGACACTGCCGCCAGGATTTTCTGAGCTGCAAAGGCGCCTTCCAAGTGCAAGCCTGGGAGCCACTGGGAGCCGGGCCTCTGGAGAGGCCGGGAAGAACCCCGGGGCTCACTTAGGCTGCCAAACCCTGGCTGGGTCGAGGCGTGCAGAGATGCCCGCAGGAGGGAGGAGTTCCTCCTGTCGGGTGGAGAAGACATCCTTCTCCCAGCCCCTGTCCTGCCCGCAGAGCCCGCCAGCCAGCACTCATTAGTACACCCATCTCTCATCCAAGCTTCTGGGTACGATAAAGAATTAGGGTTGGCAAACTAGGTGAGGAGAGGGCGTTTGGAAGTGACACCACGGTGACTGATGCTGCTAATATGCCTTCAGCCGGGAGAGCTTCAGCCCCTGCCCAACACATCCCTCCCGCACCCGCCGGCGGCTGCGTTCCTTCCCCAGCGCAGGCGGGGAGCACCCGGCCCCGCCTGTGCCCAGAGGCGGCATGGCCCTGTGTCTCTTGACGGCGGCTGCAGGCCTGCCTTCCAGGACTGGGTCTTTCTCCTCCCATCCTTCCCTTGTCCCTCCTTCTCCCCAAATACTCACACATCCCTAAATCAAAGGAAAAAGAGTGCAACTGCCCCTCATGCATACCTCTCGAACACGACCCCATCTGCCTCCGTCTGCGTCTGCGGGGCTTTCTTTCCACTTTTTCTTCCCCTCTGGGAACCGCAGAAGGTGTGTCCATGGCGGTCGACGGCCAGGCAGTGGTGGCGCGGCCCCGCTGAGACTGCTCCGTGGTGCAGACCCAGCGGCCACGCTGCTCGTGACTCGGTCCCCGTTTCTCCCATGAGGGACTGTAAAAGCAGCCCCACTTTTGGGCTTCCCTGGTGGCGCAGTGGTTGAGAGTCCGCCTGCCGGTGCAGGGGGCACGGGTTCGTGCCCCGGTCCGGGAGGATCCCACACGCCGCGGAGCGGCTGGGCCCGTGAGCCATGGCCGCTGAGCCTGCGCATCCGGAGCCTGTGCTCCGCAGCGGGAGAGGCCACGACAGTGAGAGGCCCGCGTGGCGCAAAAAAACAAACAAAGCAGCCCCTCTTTAGAGTAGTTCCTGTTAAGACACAACACATTTCATTCTAGAAGGGAAATGTGTCCAAACGACTAAAGGGTTTTCCTCTTTAATTCATTGTAGGTAAGCACCTTCTCAGAATTCAAAGTGAAATAAACAGGTCCTGCCCTTCAGAAAGTGACAGCAGTGGTCACAGAGCAGGTCACCCAAAAGTGTCCTGAAAACTAAGGTAGGGGATTGGGCAGCAAAAGCGCAGGAGTCCGGCCAAGGGGTGCTCACCTGGGGAGAGATTCAAGCTGCCCCAGCAGGGACACGGGGGACGTGGGCAGACCTGTGGGTCGGAGCAGGGCACCGGCTCCAACAGGGAACGGGCTTGGCAGCAGGCTAAGGACTTAGAGTTTTCCTGGAGCCATCGGGAGCTGTTAAGGGTCCTACCCAGAGATGACTGACACAGTAAACAACACGGCCTTGTTGGGCTGAGCCATCTTGACAAAGAAGAAACAACACGGGGGGCCGGGGGGGCCACAGCTGAAAGGCTGGCGTGTCCCTCCCATGAGCCAGCGGCGCCCCAACCTGGGCGGTCCTCTCCTGACTGCCTTCACACATCTACCCTGCCTGGGATGCCCTTGACCTCTCCTGACTTATCTTCCTCTGCTCCAGTATCGTTCCGGATAGCACAAATCGAATCATTTCACTATACTGACAACTCTGCTCCCGGCATCCACCCCGGGTTCCTGGAAGGGTGGTCGCGTCTTGGGAAGCTCCCGGGGATCCAGGCAGGGAGACTCATCTTCACTCGTGTGAGAAGTCTTGTCAAGTGCGGTCCTTTCTCACGGAGGGGCTGGTGGGAGATTGATGGATCGCGCTACGGGAAGGATGCAAACACATCTGTCGATCGAATTACAGCGACAAGTAAAACACTGTGTGCGGGACCCTGTGCAGACGGAACGGCGTTACCTGCGTCTACGGGCTGTTGTGATGTGGACAGAGATTCTGGGAACGGCTTCAGGCATCCACCACAGGCACCGTCTCCCTTTTTCCAAATTGGCTACATTTCACCCGGAAAGCCCCCACATCAGCTGCTGATGCTACACACACGCTGGCCGAGCGTCCGTCCTCGCCCAACATCTCCCCGACCTGCAGCTCCACGTGACTTTTCCACCTAAAACCTGCCACACCCCCGACTCTATGTGGCAAAACTCAACATCTTACCCGTGAGCCCCCTGTTTGCCTCCAAAGTAGAGGACACCCACAGAAAGTCTTCCTGGACTTTCCTCTCTGTCCCCCCAACCTCCTCATTGCCCCCCATCCTAAATTCCTCCAGACCCCCTCCCTCCATCCGCACGCCGTCGCCTGGGGCCACCCTCTCGCTGCTTCTGCTGTGTCTACGGGACAGCCCGCCCCTCACCGTCTCCCTCGGCCCCTCATCCACGTCCGCGCCGCCATGGCTCCATCTTTCCAAGGGCAAATCTGATGGTGTCACTTCAGCCGTCAGCGGCTCCCCATCCCCTGATAAATGCATCCAAGGCCCTCTACACCCTTCCCGCTGCCCTTCTGCTGGCCCTCAACCCCCCCCCCAATCCGGTGCAGGTTGTGCTCTGGTCGTGCTCCACTCCTGCAGCTCACAGACCCCCACTTCTTCCACGCTGTTTCCACAATGGCAGCGCCCCCCGCTCCTTCCAGGAACCCCTTGCTGATCCTTAAAGACGGGCTCAGTGTGGGGACCTCAGCCTCCCAGCCTCTGCCGCCCGCCAGCCGACCACTCGTGCATCCGTCTCCACAGCGCCGTCCTGGGTTTCCTTACACCTCTCCCCCCATGAGACTGTAAACTGCCTTATGGCAGGATACTCCCGTTCTTCTCGGCATCCTCAGAGCCTCATGTGTCAGGCAGTCAGTGAATGTCTGTTGAATGGGGGAAACCATGAGCTCTTCCCCTTCCCCTGGCTCTGACATCCACCATCTTTACAATTCTTATTATTTCTATCCTGCCTTGTTCCAGAGGGATCTAAAGACACTTTGATCAAAACTTCACAAAGACCCATTTGCCGGGACTCCTGGATTAGCAAAGAGATCCAGAGGCTTAAAATTATAAATTCATCCATTCGACCAACAAATACGTATCCAGCTGTAAGTGCCGGGGATGCATTCAGCTCCACGTCCAGCCTCACCCGAGACATCCTCAGGAAGCTCAGGTTTTCTCATTGATTACGGGAGGTTTGGGTGCGAGCAAAAACTACCCATGGTCTATACATGATCCCAGGAGGAAGGTGGCAAGAAGTCTCTTCTCCATTCCTTGAAGAAAAGCTGCTGACGACACCAGTTCTGTTCATCCCCACCTTGAATCCTGAGAACGCTTTCCAAGGAGTTAGTCCATCCCAGACGGCAAGCTCCCACAGAGACTTCAGCAACTCCGGCCAAGCGGGAGTGATGGGAGGGTCCTGGCGACCACCCGCCAGCTCCAGCATCCAGGACCCACATTTATCCCCAGTAAAAAGAAGGCCTGGACGGGATGCCGTCCAAGATCTTCCCATGTCTGGGATTCCGGGATTCTGAAACTGCCCCACAGGAGAGGGCAGGGGAGCCCACTTGGGTGGAGCTGCTCGTCTTAAAGCAAACCAGCTAAGAGGGATGCGCGTGGCCTCTTTGAAGAGACCACCGCACAGGAGGGTCCAGGGAGGGGGTTGAGGGAGCAGAGGTCTGGAAGGGCCGCGCTGACAGTTTCTGCTTTGTCCGTCCACTCATTCAGCAAGCGTTTGTTGGGATACTTACCTGAAAGACACTGTATGGACAGAGGGGCACAGCAGCCGTGAGCAGGGTGGGCAAAACCCTGCCACGTCACACTCAGCACGGGGCAGGGAGAGTCGTTCACGAGGCTGTGACGGAGCTGTGGAGGGGCCGGAGCAGGTGGGGAGGCTGGGGCGATGGTGGACGAGGAGGAAGGATGCGGCCGAGCCCACCCGGGGAACAGGGGCAGCTTCCCAGACGGAGGGCGGGCCAGGTGTCAGGACCCAGAGGTGGGATGGGAGGTGGCCCCTGAAGGGGACGGTGCAGGTGCTGGGACGTGGTCAGACCCAGGACCACCCTGACCGTGGAGCTGCCGGCCGGGCGGTGGGTGTGGTGGGAGAGCAACGAGCAGGGGATTCCAGCACGAATGTCAGTGTTCTCGTTTCAGCAGCTCCGCGGACGGGGTGGGGCTGCTGCGGGATGCCAGGTCCTAGAACAGTCTAGGAGGCCACTTATCTCAGAGACAAAGAGCTCCTCAGGCACTTTATGTGTGTTTTTTTAAAGACAACCCAATTCTTTTTTTTCTTTCTTTTTTTTTTTTTTTTGCGGTACACGGGCCTCTCACTGTTGTGGCCTCTCCCGTTGCGGAGCACAGGCTCCAGACGCGCAGGCTCAGCGGCCATGGCTCACGAACCCAGCCGCTCCGCGGCATGTGGGATCTTCCCGGACCGGGGCACGAACCCGTGTCCGCTGCATCGGCAGGCGGACTCTCAACCACTGCGCCACCAGGGAAGCCCAACAACCCAATTCTTAAAAAATATTTATTTATTTATTTGCCTGTGCCGGGTGTCAGCTGCGGCATGTGGGCTCTAGTTCCCTGAGCAGGGATCGAAAACCCGGGCCCCCTGCACTGGGAGCGCGGTGTCTCACCCACTGGACCACCAGGGAAGTCCCCCAAGGCTCTTTTCCCACGAAAAGGCTGCCATATTCCCAGCTTTTTGCTCTCTGTGGGATCGCCCTCGAGGAGAAAATCAGGCAAAGTTGGTGTTGGGTGGCCACCTCTTCCTCCTGCGGCCGGATGTGCAGACAGCACAGGGAAGGCGGGAAGCGGGACAGGTTGGAACCAGTCGGCCCGTCCTGCTTGCCCCGTCTCATCCCAGGTTGCACCCTGCGTCCCGGGTTCTCCACCGTCAGGACCCCGGAGGCTCTGGCCCCAGCGCACCCCTGCAGCTGCTTGGCCTTTTCCTAACAGGATGTGGTCGCACCTGGAGGGGCGCCCACGTGGGACCAGCCTGACAGGAGAGAAACAGGGGGCCTCTGGGCTTGAGCACGGTAAGCAGACAGCACACCCCCGTGGGCCCAGGGACACCCCCACAGGCAGAGGCGGGCCAGGACCACGGAGCCAGGGAGGGCCCGCAGTCCCACACCAGGCGCCCGCTCAGGTGGGCCATTTCTGCCGTGAGACGTCAGCTGACCGTTGCCTTAACAACCTCAAGGACACCTCCCAGCTCATCTTCTGCCCCCGGTCCCAGGACTGGAGGATCAGCAGCTGCAATACTAGCAAATTTCACGTTGATCCTTAGCAAAATTCTAAAGCACTTTATTAAATGACAGACTGGGAGTATTCGTGTTATTAAAGAGTACGCAGCATTTTATGAGCCCAGTGTTGCCTGATACCAGAACCAGGCAAAGACACCACAAGACAAGAAAACTACACAGCGACGTCCATGTGAATATGGACGCACAGCGACGTCCATGTGAATATGGACGCACAGCGATGTCCATGTGAATATGGACGCACAGATTCAAGAAAACTACACAGCGACGTCTCATGTGAATATGGACGCACAGATTCTGAGCAAAGCATCAGCAGACTGAATCCAGCAACATGCAAGAATTAGGCACCATGACCAAGTGGGATTTATCCCAGGGATGCAAGAGTGGCTGAAATCTGAAAATCAATTAAGGCAACACATCAAATCAATAGAATAAAAAGTAAAAACGACACGACCATCTCAACACATACAGAAGGAGCACTTGACAGACCCGAGACCTTTTCATGACAAAAACACTCAGCAAACCAGGAATAGAAGGGAAATCCCTCAACCCGACAAAGGGCATCTAAAGGAAAACCCACAGCTAATGTCACACTTCATCGTGCAAGTCTGAACGCTTTCCCCATAAGATCATGAAGACAAATGTCGACTCTCACCTGCCCATTCATAAATGTGCTGGGAGCTCTACCCAGGGCAGTAAGGCAGGAACAGGAAATAAAAGACGTCCACGTGGGAAAGGTGACATGATACGGTACGTACAAAATCCCAAGGAATCTGCTAAAAAATTATCACAGCTAATAAGTTAGTTCAGCAGAAGAGTACGATACAGGTCAACATATAAAAATCAATTATATTTCTCTACACTTGCAATGAGCAATCTAAAACATGAAATTATGAAAACAGTTACATTCACAATAACATCAAGAAAAGTAAATTACTTATGAATAAAGTTAACAGATGAAACATAGACTCTGAAAACAACAAAGTACTGTTGAGAGAAATGAAGCTCTAAATAAATGGAAAGACATCCCATGTTCATGAATTGGAAGACGTAACGCCGGGAAGACGGAAGTATTCCCCAGGCTGATCAGCAGATTCACCTCAATCCCTACCAGAATCCCAGCTGACTTCCTTATGGAAATTGAGAACCTGCTGTAGCAAGGGCTGTACTGGGGTGCACACGGAGTCCCGCACGGTTCTGAGGCCAGAAGTGTGCGGTTGGGTGGGTGAGTCACACTCCCTCTGCAGCTCTGAGGGGAGAGGCTTCCTTGCCTCTGTGGTCATGGCGGGCTCACAGATGCGTCTCCGCAGTCCCTGCCCCCATCGCCAGGTGTCCCCTGCAGGTCTGCATCTCCACTTTCCTCTAGGGATGACTGTATCGGACTGGGGCCCTCCTCCAGGATGCCCCCCTCTTAACTCAGTGATAACGGCAGGGACCCTGCTTCCAAGTACAGGGTCAGGACTTTAACATATATTGGGGGGGCACAAAATCCAGCCCCCAACTGGCCCCAGGAATTTGCCTTTGCGACGTGTTTTACTGACTTCTCCTCTGTCCTCGCAGGCACCTGTGGGAGGGAGGCTGCGTCACCACGAAGCACCCGCCCTTCCGCTGGCTGTGGTCCTGTCGTGTCCTGCTTTGTTGGCTTCGCCTTCGCAGATCTCTTTGTGCTTAACTTTTCAAGTTTTTCTCTTTTTTTCATCAAACAATGTTCATTGTACCAACATCGAGCATCACACATGCATTTTGAAGGGTCTACTCCCTACTTTGTATTGGAACTTGGACCTGGAATGTGCCCTAGGACGGGTGTTTCAAGAATTAAGTGCCACCCTAAGGTGGAGGGAAGACGCCACTCCTCCCGCCGTGGCCAGAGCAGCGAGGGCGTCAGGAGCACCGGGTGTCTGGTTGAGAGCGGGGACCACCCGGGCTTGCAGGATCAGATGAAGGGAGGCAGCACCCTCAGTTCTATCAGCCCTCGGGGAGGTCTTCAGCAGAGGCAGGGCCTCCCCACTCTGGTCACCTCATTTTGCTGCCTTTATTGCTCCATGTCTGCTGTCCTGGGGAGGGGGGACCCTGCCCGCATCACCTGCGTATTTCCTGCCCCCAGCACACACTGGGAACATTTACAGATGCTCCATAAAAGTATCTGTGGAGGGCTTCCCTGGTGGCGCAGTGGTTGAGAGTCCGCCTGCCGATGCAGGGGACACGGGTTCGTGCCCCGGTCCGGGAGGATCCCACATGCCGCGGAGCAGCTGGGCCCGTGAGCCATGGCCGCTGAGCCTGCGCGTCCGGAGCCTGTGCTCCGCAACGGGAGAGGCCACAGCAGTGAGAGGCCCGCATACCACAAAAAAAAAAAAAAGTATCTGTGGACTGACAGCTCACAAGCACGGAACGATGCGGATAACAACGTGCCTCGTCCACGACCACAGAGATGCTCTGATTGACAGCTCCCAGTGGGCTCTCCTCCCCGGAGGACCTCTGCTTCTCCAGAAGCCGGTCAGCTCCGCCCCTCCTGGCATTCACCTTGCCCCGGTAGGGGGTGGGGTGAGCTTTGAGTTCCTCTCAGGCGCCAGAGCAGCGAGACTGGCCTCCGTGAACTCCTCTCCGGTTCGCAGGCAGCTGCGAGCTCTCCCCAGGGAGCGTCTAGAATGGGCCTCCCCTCCCACCGTGTCCCGAGATGCTGGGACCACAGGTGACACCGGTTCGGGCCCTGAGAGCAGCCGGCCCCAGGGAACAGGAGACAGGCGTCCAGGACCGTCCATCCTGGAGCTCGGACAGGAGGGTGTGGCGGGGAACATGGGGCAAAGGGACCTGTGACAAAGGCTAGGCCGCTGGCCCCAAATGTGCAGGGGACGTGAGCCCCCAGCTCCACTCGGGGGCTACAAAGAACCGGAGCTTTAAGAGTTAAAAGGTTTAAAGGTCATTATGCAAAATAGCATTAAAAAAGCGATAGGAATTTCTAAGCAGCCGCAGCTGGAAGGAGCAGAAGAAACCCTCCTTCGATCACCATGGAGATCTCTGCTCATCACACACCATCATATTTAGTTATTAATAGACGTCGGCCAGACTGACATTTTGCACATTCATCCCAATACGCGTCGGGGACACTTCTGGCATTTAGTTTATCATTTCCATCAGTGTCTCCCACGGACTGACCGGCCCGACCCCAAAATCTCACACTGTCACTCATCATAAGTGAATTTATCAACATGTACAGAAGCA
The DNA here is from genome assembly GCF_963455315.2 of Globicephala melas. Lineage (NCBI taxonomy): Eukaryota > Metazoa > Chordata > Mammalia > Artiodactyla > Delphinidae > Globicephala > Globicephala melas. The sequence goes on from NC_083322.1 coordinate 1,142,725, forward strand.
GAATACACACGAGAGTTTTGACTGTTTGCATATGAAATTACTTCATTCTCCACGCTTCAAAAAATTCAATTTTGCATAATAAATGATGATAAGGGCCAGTTGACAATTATATAGGTGGGAAGAGTGGGAAGGAGTGATTGGAATTTCAATAGGCCTGTGAATGCATCTGGGGGCTGGCTAAGCAATCAGCACCCAGGCTGCTCTCTCCATTGTCGGGGGTTAGTACAAAGCCTTCAGCTCCTATTAGAGGCACCCTTTACTTCAACTGCAAATTGGCACAAAGCCTGTTAGAGCTTTCCTCTTGAGACGCATCTCCAACTGACTTAGATGCACAGTCAGCCGGATATTAAAATTAATCAGGCTGGTATCTGAATGCAGAGAAACGGCAGCCTGTCTCAGAGAAATCTTGCAGGGACACACACACACACAGACACACAGACACACACACACACACACAGACACACACAGACACACACACAGACACAGACACACAGACACACACAGACACAGACACACACACACAGACACACACACACACACACAGCCACACACAGACACACACACACACACAGACACACACACACACAGACACACACACACACACACACACAGACACACACACACACTCCACGGCCAGCCTGCACAAAACACAAAGTCTGCGGTCACCTGCCGGTAGACCCTGCCCATAACACCCTGCGTGATCGGATGTGGAATCATCACATCGAAGAAGGGGGAGCAGAGCTCGTTCTGGGTTTTTCCAGGGGCAGCCGGTCTCCCACCACAGGACAGGGCTGTGCTCAGACGGAAACGGGATCTTACATCTGGTTACAATGGCTTCGGGACAGTATTGCAATTTGGTTCATTAGGTAGATGTATCCGTCGTGTTCTAACCTAGTTATTGTATCCGTTGAAGGGCCCACAGAACTTCCGCTGTCCCCCTGCTGCTCCGCACCCCCTCCGCCCAGGCCAGGATGCGGCACAGACACGGTGGGTCCTCGGCAGCCAGCAGAGGTTCATCCTGACGGCGGGCGTCTGCCTGCTGGTCCCTCGGACCACACGCAACAGCCCCAGCTGTCGTACAGAGAGGGCTTTGGGAAAACACTACCTTCAACCGCGATTAAAAAACAAATCCAGGTGGAGAGTCCGCCTGCCAATGCAGGGGACACGGGCTCGTGCCCCGGTCCGGGAAGATCCCACAGGCCGCGGAGCGGCTGGGGCCCGTGAGCCATGGCCGCTGGGCCTGCGCGTCTGGAGCCTGTGCTCCACGACAGGAGAGGCCACAGCAGTGAGAGGCCCGCGTACCGCAAAAAAAAAAAAAAAAATCCACATACACCGTATGTAATCCTAAGCTGTCCTTCCCATCGAACGTGTGTGTCTGCAGAACTGAGCTGTGTGTTCTCGCCTGAAGGAATTCCTGTGTTTTTCCCACTGACGCGTCTGCACGTTGCAGCCCCGCAAAACGTGTGGCACTTCCTCAGCCGCGATGTTGCAGAGGGCGCTGGGCGTCCGTGCACCGTGCGTGGCCTCAACCCCACCGTCGTAGGGCCTCTTCCCCTTGGGTCTGCACTCCGGCATCCGTGTTTGATGCCTGCCCTCCTGACTCCTCCCAGACCCTGTGTGGAGTGACTGCCACTGTCATTCTCCGCCGAGGGAAGTGGGGAATGAAGATTCTGGGAGAGGAAGCCCCCCACCGCCAGCCCCTGATGGTCCACGTGAACCTGCCACCGTCACCCCTCCCACCTCCGGGCGCTCGAGAGACTCCATCCCGAAGGGCGCACCCACCTGGCACGCCTGCAACCTTGGTTTAAAAGGGAGCAAGTCTGGTTTAAACCACCTGCATCTCCTCAGATGTGGGCAGATCGTCACCAAACTCGCCTGATCCACAAATCTCCCCGGAGAAGCGGGGGACACACCCACCTTCAGGATTTGGCCCCAGATTCATGAAAAAGAAAACGCTACCATTTAAACCCTAAAGAACAAGATGGAATTTATTGGATGGATGACTTAACAACTGGGTGTTAATTCCAGGAATATGGGACAGAACGAGGTGAGGCAAACACAGAACATGATGGAACGTCTCAGAGAGCTTGGGTCTAATCCAGCCTGAGGAAGGGGGGTCACATCTCCAAGCACCTGTCAAACCCGAAGGGGCTGAGATTGTCCCGGTGGCCCTGCAGCAGCTCTCCCACCCTGCACACCAGCCTGGGAAAGGGCGGGCCCCGGCCCCACTGCTGGACAGCTGAGAATCTGGGTAAATCCAAGTTCCTGCTCGGGGGGAAGACCGGTCCCAAGACACTGGACTGCCCTGCGACCCCCTCCCAGTTACCCCCTGCGACCCCCTGCCAGGGACGGCTCCCGGTGACCCCTTGCGCACAAGCCTGCTGTCTGGGGCTGTGTCTCCAGGGTGAACGCCGCTATCCACCTCCCACCGTGTCCGTCTACACAACACCAAACACCACAACAACCGGAGAGTCTCCCCTTCCATCCTGCACTGCCCTCGGTTGTGGGTTGCAGTGCCCTGCACCCCCAGTTCCCAAACCTCATGACCCTCAAAGTTACCTGGGGTGAATTGTGGTGAATTCTGGAGAAACACGTGAAGTGGGCAACTCAGAACAGCACTGGAAGAGCACTAGGGTTCTTGTGAGGGTTTAATCCATGAGGGGAGGGGACACAGCTGCACACAGCGGGGGAGGGGCTTCTGGAGGCTGGAAAGCTCGTCCACTCGTCGGAATGGACTCATTAGAGCAATGACTGCACCAGGCGACTCCCTCAGTGGGTGCAGTTGGTACAGACGGGTGCGGTGGGTGTCAGGGTCTCTGGGGGGTGCAGGGGTGCAGTGGGTGCAGTGCAGCTGTTTTCAAATCACAGACACTGGAAGTCTCGGGACTGAAGGCTGGGGGAAGGGCTAGAAGGCGGGGGTGGGGTGCTGCCCGCTGGGTTCCCCAGGGAGTCGAGCAGGCAGGACATGTACGGGGGTGACCCTGGGGCCAGTGACCCTGAAAGGCAAGAGAGAGGCCGGCTACGTGCAGTCTCACTGGAGCCCCCGCCGGCCCAGCAGAGAGCGATGGAGCCAGATGGCCCCGCGGAGCTGACAGGCTGGGCCGAGAGGGCGGGGCCGCACACACACGTGTGCGCGCACACACACACACACACACACACACAGCTGCGGCCCTGAGGGGCTGAGAACATTCCAGACAGGGCTGGGACGCGCCTGCCTCCCCCAGCGCTTCCTGTGCAGCAGCCCTCCACGCGGGAGGGGGTCCCTGCAGCCCCCCGGTCCAGCTGCACAGCTAGGAGCCCACCCTCCCCAACCCAGCTCAAGACAGCCTCACCCCGGGGAGGGCTACCCAGAGGTCTCTGGCCCGAGACACCAGGACCAGCTGAGGGCAGGGGCCAGCCCTGATGGAGGGGGCCGTCCACGAAAGGCCTGGCCCTCGGCATCCAGACAGAGCAGCAAGGCTCACACACCAACAAGACCGGGCCGCTCTGCAAGGGCTCCGGCCTCCCAAGAAGGAGTCTGCAGGGATGGAGTCAGAGGCCCCGCCGTGAGACGGCCGGGACCTGCCCGAGCCAGCTGCGAAGAGCCTGACTCTACAAACCAACGCACGTGCAGAGCTGCCCAGGCCTGGGGGGTTTAGTTATGGAACAGAAACTACGGGCAGAAGAAAAGTTCACAGAAAATACAATTAGAACGTCCAGAGAGATAAGAGAAAATATCACAGCCATGGGTGGGGGGGGGGGGAGCAAGATGCTATTTAAAACAGAAAAGAACAAAGAGTCGAAAAGAGCTCCTGTGAAATAAAAATTTTAATAGAACGTTTGGAAGAAAAAGCGGAGGAAACCCTCAAAGTAAAACCAAGAGCTGAGAACAGGCGGAAAGGGATGGGCAGAGCACGGCCTCAGTCGGGGTCTCAGGCGGGAGGAGGGAGGGCAGCTGCGGAACGAGGCCCAGAGCAGCTCCCCCCGCCGCTCCACCACGGGGCTGCACCCGTGCCCACGCCAGGCGCCACCTGAGGAAGACCCGCACAGATTCATCGTCTGAGCCTCCCTCCGAGACGGCCGGCGTGCAGTGCACTCGGAGGGTGCTCTCGGCAGGACCAAGCAGCCTTCCTCTTGGAGCTCCCTTGTGCCCCAACGCGCGGTTGTAGAGGTCGCGACAAATGAACCCTGAGTTAGCAGTGGCTGCACGCGGCAGCTGAAGACACTTGTGACATCACGTCACTCTCAGCTTTGAATACGTGTGCGGTTCTAGACCTACCGCGTGTGAACTGCCAGGTCCCTCACGCTGGTAGCCAGACGGCCGTCGGGCAAGAAGTGAGAAGAGCTGTATCTTTACAACAATGCTGAATGACATACAATTGATTGAAGTGCTTTAAAATTAAATAAAATTCGAGATTTTTGAAAATAATTTTGATTTAAAGTTTTTTATATTTATTAATTCTAGTTTGCATGGAGCCTTTCAGATTTAAGAGAGAATTTTAACACTCTGGAACGAAAAGCTTTTTAGAAAATATGTATAATCTTAATACTTTAAATTTTACATTTACTTCCATTTACACTTTTAACTCAAATTTTATACACTGAACTATAACTACATTTCATGTTTCAGTTCTTTAAATCATAACTGTCAATAGACTATAAGCTCTGTGAAAAATGTTATGAAATGATAATTCCTTATTCTGCTGAAATAAAGGGAAGAAAAATAACTCTGTGGAATAAATATGTAACAATTTATAAATGATACTTGTCTCCTAAGTCTCACCCAGAGAGCTCTGGCCCATCAACAGATCATCGGACACACGAAGTAGTAATGATTCATCCCTGACGTTTGCGAATTTCAGTTACAAAAAGCTTAACTGTTCATGTACCCCTTTGGTTTCGGCCAAGATGAAGGCGCATCTGTCAGGCGGGAGGAGGGAGGATGCTCAGGTCTGTCGGTGTGTGTGGGCCCCCCTCCCTGGCACCCACCCGAACCCCACACTCAGGAGGGGCAGGTCTCAGCTCTGGGCCAGCAGAGGCACAGCCGGGCAGCGGCTGCCCTGTCTCCTTGGAGACCCTGGGGAGGCCTCACCCACCAGAGGTCGGGCCTCGGGTCTCAGACACCATCCACGTGTTCCTATTTCTCCCCTTCCCTCCCTCCTGCTTTTGTGACACCTGCAGACGTCAAGGGAGCCGACCCAGGGCCTCTGCAAAGCCCTCCAGGAAATGATCCCTCAGGGGCTCTTGGGGCCACAGAAGTGCAAGGAGCCTCGGCTACTCCTGCCGGACCAGGGTCCAGCGGGGCCGGGGACCCTGCCCTCCCCCACCCCAAGCCTCAGGTGGAGATGGCCGGGAAGTCACCTCCTGGGGGAGCAGTGCGCTGACTGCTGCGTCCAGGGGGAGGGGCAGGGGAGGGGCAGGCTGCTCTTCCGGCTAAAGCAGCAGAAGGGACCAGGCGCTTCCCTGGACAAACGCGGGGCTGGGACCTGTGTTCCTCTATAGAACCAGCAATCCACCAGGTAGGAGCGGGCGCCGGCGACGCCAGCCCTCCCCGACCCCCGGCAGGCGCAGGGCTGCGGGGCATCGCCACCTGTGATGAAGCGGCAGCGGCCTCCGCAGCCAGGCTGCCCACATCGGCTCCCTGCGTCCACAGGAGGGCACGGCCCCGCCAGGCGGGCTCCCTCAGGGGGAAGGAGGGCGCTCCGCTCCGGAGCCGCCTTTGGGCCTCAGGAGGCCCGGCACCCAGGGAAGCCGTCGGGGCGGGGGGCGGAGATGCGAGAACCTGCGGACCGCGCCTGCGCGGCCCGACCCGGTGGCGTGGCCGCTGGCAACCCCGGAGGGCCGAGCAGAGGAGCGCGGAGGCCTGTGCCTGTTAGAGGCTGAGCTGTGTCCCCTCGGAGTCGCGTGCCGGGGTCCTGACCCCAGGACCTCAGGATGTGACTGCGTTCGGAGATGGGGGTCCTTAAAGAGATGATTAAGGTAAAACCGTGGGTCGTGGGTGGGCCCTGATCCCATACGATGGGTGTCCTTATAAGGAGACCAAGACGCAGACGCGCACAGGGGGACGGCGGTGTGAGGACATGGGGAGAAGACAGCGCCTACACAGCAAGGAGAGAGGCTCAGGGTGGCACCCGGCGTCCCCTGCAGTCACAGGCCAGTGTGAGAGCAGCACGGGGCTGACCCAGGGCCTGGACGCCACTGCCTGGTCCCAGCGGAAAAGGACTTGGACGGGGACCCAGGCCAGCTACCCCGATCCCGGCGAGAACAGGACTTACACCAGGGAGTCTCACAAAACCAATAGAGTTTAACTCCCATTTTGTGAAAACGGAAGTTCTGGAAAGCTTTCTGCTAACAAACGCCTAGAAAGGTGTTTAAAACGATACAAGCATTACTCAGTGCTCTGCTGAGGCGCGAATGAGGTGAGGACACCCGCAGTGGAGGGAGGGGGATGCAGGAGGTGAGCCGCGCTCAGCCGGACGCCCCTGCCAGCCGGGTCCCTCCTGCACCGGCCACTCACGGCCAGAACACGGGCCCGGGCCCTGAAAGACGGAGAGGCCGGGGCGTGAGGTCAATTTGAGGGGATGCTCTAGAAAACGTGCCTGAGCCTCTCCAAATGTCACTGTCACCGAAGGCAGGAAAACAAGCCTGAGTGACCCGTTCCGGAAGAAAGGAACCAATGTGCTGATTAGGCGTGAAAACTAAGTAAGGCTTCACTGAATCTTCGATTTTAAACAACCGCAAGCAAGTTATTGAGATAACTGCACAACTTTAGCTGTGGCTGGATGGCAAGTGTATTGTAAAATCTTAGATTTCCTGCACGCAATAATTTTATTGAGGTTACGCAGCACCTTGTCTTAAGAGATACATATTCCAGTATTTACAAGTGTCTTAATGTCCGCATCTCACGAATGGTTTAGCCAATTAAAAACTACGCACCTAAAAAAAGGGTACAAATGAACATATTTACAAAACAAATAGAGTCACAGATGTAGAAAACAAACTTATGGTTACCAGGGGGGAAGGGGAGGAGGGATAAACTGGAGATTGATGTACACACACTAGGACATATAAAATAGATAACTACAGGACCTGCTGTACAGCACAGGGAACTCTTCTCAGTGCTCTGTAGTGACCTATATGGGGAAAGAATCTAAAAAAAAAAAAAGAGTGGCTACATGTATGTGTATTACTGATTCACTGTGATGAACACTTGAAACTATTATAACACAACATTGTGAATCAACTATACTCCAACAAAAGTTTAAAAAATAAAGACAAATGAGAGTTGAGCATAAAAAAATAATAAAATATAGGGCATCTTTTATAATTTTTAAAAAACTATGCACCTGTGAGGAAACACATCAGGAAGCGAGAGAACGGAGAGAGAGGTGGAACCGACGGTGTCAGCCCAGGCGAAGGTCACGAACACGGTCTCTCCGCTATTGGGCAGCTTCCCTGTGGGTCTGCGATGTTTCCAAGTTAAAAAATGGAATAAGAGAATACAAACAAATAAATAAAATTTAAAAGGAAGACAACACGTCGGTAGGAGATGGTGAAAAGCCAAAGAGACAGAAGCAGAAGCCACAGGAACCTTGGTAAAAACCAGGGAGGAACTCAGGGAGACTTGACTGTAAAAAGCAATGATCGTAATGACCAACTTTTAGGGTAGGCTTGTAAACAAAACGGGATTAAAATGTCAGATGAAAATGACATGGGAGAAGGGCAGGGGCCATCAAAGTGAAGCCATCCCGAGGCCTGTGCGTTCAGAGGAGGGGGCGTCACAGCAGGCGTGTGGGTCAGGCATCCTATTACCTGCTACCATCCTATTACATCCTATTACCTTCAGTATAGGTAATTACTATAGGTAATTCAAATAGGTAATTACTGAAGGTAGCTCCAGAAGAACTGGAGTCCTGGAGGGGATAAAAAGAATAAAGGAACTTGATGGATCCAACAGCAAACAGTGCGGGAGGGGGAAAAAGCAACGAAAGAAACATGATAAATAGCACAAAATAAGACTGTAGAGAGAAATCCCAAATCTCAAATTGGAGCTTAAAGAAAACAGATACAGTTTATAAGAACATGTCTAAAATGAAATGGTTTGAAAACCGAAAGCAGAGAAACACAAAAAATAAACCAGGCATGTGCTGCACAGTGAAGACCTGGGATAGGAACCCCAAGTTTAGAACACATGTTGCCCGGTCCCCCGAAAAGCACAGAGCCAGCGGGAGATCAGGGCCATTCCCAGAAGAGAGTAAGTTACTAAATCCCCCGAGACCAGAGATGGGGGATCGGGTCGTAAAGAGGCGAGAGACGCTGCCAGTACCCACTCCACGAGGGATGGGAAGGGGCCGGAGGAAGGGACCCCGTCTGCACACACACCAGCTCGCGTCCCTCCGTCCACACTGCACTCCTCTGCCGGCGCTGTCCCCCCACCGCAGGGCCTGCAGGACGGATGCCAGGCCTTCCTCCTGGCCCAGCAGTGCGACGTCCCCCCCCAGCTGGGTGTGTCCCGGGCCCTTCTCAACACGCGCAGGACCGGCTCTTGTGTCCCCGCCCAAGGCCACGGCAGCCGCCGAGCTGCTCAGAGCCTGGCCCACATCCTGGTCCCCACGGCCCCGGGGCGCTGGGCTGGGCCCGCCTGCAGTCCGACGGGAGCCCACGTTCTACAAGAACATCCACAGCACCTCCACATCTTCAGCCACCGGGTCTGACGCTGGTTCCTGAAATCTGCATGGAGGGGGTGTCAGCCCCGGGGGCCTCCACGCCTCACCTCCAGCCTGAAGGCTGTGCTCTGCGTGGCCAGAGGCAGCAAGGCGAGCATCACCTCTCCAGGCCACAGAGCAGAGAGGTTAGCACAAGACCGACCGCACACTTCCCACCCTCGCCTCCATGGTGGCCGACGACACCCACCGGCTGCTCAGGCACCGGGACGTCCCCCTGACCCCCTCCACCCTCAGAGGCCGCCTGCCTGGCCTGGGACCGGCAGCTCTCACGGCAGACCCCCACTGCGCCCGGACACCAGCTCCACCACCAGGGCCCTGTAAGCCCCCAGAGGCCGGAGGTGCAGGCAGCGTGGGCACTGGGCTGCACGCCCCACAGACGGGGCACAGCCGTCCAGCTTCCACGGACCAACACCTGCCTCCTAAACAGGTGTTTAGGGGGCGGGAACTTCTGTCCTGGAATTTGGACTGAGGTGGACAAGCCAGTGGGAAGCAGGAGACCGAGAACCCGAACTGCAGTGGACGGTCCCAGGGGCAGCTGTCACCGGAGGGGTCGTCACCCCGCACCCCATGTTCTGAGAGCAGCTCCAGCCGCGATGGAGGGAAGGGGAGGTGAGAAGCCACCGCCGGCTCTTCCATCAGGGTTTTGCACGGCCGCCTGTTTTCTGGTCTGGAGAATTTCTGAGGATGCCGTAGACAACCTTCTATTCAAAATCGTCTGTGACACGCAGAGGTGACTCCGTGTTGAGGGAGGAGAGGAAGGAGCGCCATCCGTGTGTCAGGGCGGAAATCGCCGAGAAGGAGACGAAGGTGAGTGGTGTGAAGGACGCCTCATGGCCCAGCGGCTGCGGAGGGGAACGCGGCGGGACGGCCCACAGGGCACGTGGCGGCCCTGCTCCCGCGGGGTCTTCGGTCCAAGTGGAGGGCGAGACACGCCCTGCTCAGAAAGACCACCCCCACGGGAAGAGAAGTGACAGGACACGCCCTGGGGGGTCAGAGAAGGGACCACAGACTGAGAGGAATCATGCTGAGGACGGAGAGTCTGGCGGGTCCTAGATGACCAGGGATGGGGCCAACGAAGACAAGGCCAAGGTGCTAAACAGAGGGCGGGCGGGAGGGCGGGGCCTTCAGGAAGACAGGAAGTGAGCTAAACAGAGGGCGGGGCCTTTGGGAAGACAGGAAGTGAGCCTGTGAGCTGGGGGGAGGGACAGCCGGTAGGTCGGACCGGACGTCCCAGGACTTCAGCATGGCCGCTCCCCACGAGGTCCAGGCCGGCGTCTGGGAGGGATGGCGCCGTGTCGGGGGCTCAGCTTTGCCGTCAGCAGTGGCCAGGTGGCCTTGGCTATTTGGAGTCCACGCTGTGACACCCGTGGGCACTTTATTCACGTGTCCATCCCCGTGGCCACTTCATTCCAGGGCCCGCCGTGCGGGCAAATCTCAGAGGCCACTGCTGGCAGGTCGTCTGGGCTGCTTGGTCCTCCTCCCATGGGGGATGCTGTCCAGCGGCCGTTACTCTGTGGCAGGGGGACCACACCTGGTGTCCACTCACACGTGTCCAGCCACCTTCCCAGCCCAGACTCCTTTCCCAATTTCCCGACCTGCCGCCCGTGATCTACGCACATTCAAACCTCAGGCTGCCTCCCCAGCAGGTGCTGACAGGTGCACAGGGAAAGCTCCACCGTCGGCACAGTTCTCCTGCAGGTGGTCTCTGGAGGCCACTTCTGAGTCGGGCTGTTTGCAGATGTCCCTTTGGGGCCGGCACCCACAAGCCACGTGGAAGCATCCAGGACATGCCCGCTTTTTCTTCCTCCTACCAGACGAGAGCCTACACCAGACCTTGGCCTGTGTGGCTGAGACCCACTGTGTGTATGGGGTCAGGGTAGCAGCAGCCTCTGAAGCCAGCAGGAGTCGAGAGCAAGGTCCGTGCAAGGGGGTAGGTCAGCACCACCCTCGAGATCAAGGGGGCAAGTCGGTCCCCACCCTATCTCCCCCGGGTTCCCAGTCTGGCCCCTACTAGAAGCAGAGGGGCTCTAGACAGTGACGGTCAGCAGTGCGCACGGTCGCTCAGGAAGCGCAGAGCAGGCTGCGGCTTCCGGACTTCAATTTCCTTTTCTCGTTTGTGTCTTTGCTGTCATGCGGGAGCCACGCCGTCCGTCTCCACTCTGCCCACTCCCCTTTAAGACATGCTTGCGGGTCCTTGCTCTTCCCTGATGGAGGCAACGCAGCCGAGCAGGCGGGATGCAGGTCCTGGAGCTTCCCTGGTGACCTGCTGTGTGACCATGGGCAAGTTACTCCACCTCTCTGTGCTTCAGTTCCTCATGGGCAAAATGGGGATAAGGGTGCTGGGAAGATTAAATAAAATATGCAAGTAACGCGCCAGTCAGGGCTCGACTCCAGGTGCCTGTGCCGAACTCTCAGCTGTCCTGAGCCTGCCTGACGGAGGGCTGCGCTGTCCTGGGAGATGACAAAGCACCGTGTCACTAGTAGGGCCGCATCCTGTGGGAACAGGAGGGGTGGGCTCAGCAAGAGCTGGCTGAGGACACGCCCCGGGGCTTAGCCCCTCGGAGGGACGAGGTGAAACCCAGGTGACCCTCGAGGACGCCCCAGTGCGGAGAGTGGACCCAGAGAGCCAGAGCATGGACGGGGCCGAGGGGAGCAGGGGCCGGTGTGGAAAATTAGACCAAGTAATTGTCCCGTCATGTCCTGAAAGCACGCTGGGCATCTTCGTGACTCCGGCCTCCAGGCAGAACCTCGGCGGCCGCAGGGGCTCTGGCCTCCCCTCCGCTCACCCTGTTCCTCGACGGCACTTCCTCGACGTGAAACGCCCACACAGGTGGCTACCTCGGGTCCCCAGGTGTCCAGAGGTCCCTGTGAACAGCATGTGGGTAGCTGGCAAATATCTCAGTCATCCCTTGCATGTTCAGCTTCGTCGATTCAAGCAGAAGCGGCCCCGGATGCAGGCTCCCCTGCAGCCAGCCAGAGTCTCTGTCGGAAAGCCTCCCTTTCCTTGTGTCATCAGCTCTGCTAAGAAGACCCTTGGCTGTTCGGGCCACATGCACAAGCCCGCCACACCCAGCCCGTCCTCGTACTCCGGGCGTGTCCTGTGCGCTCCCCTCGTCTGGGTTGTGGCGTGAGGTGCGATGACCCCGCCCTCCCAGCAATTACCCCGTTGCTCAGTGGCCCCGACAAGCCAGTGTCCACGGAATTAATAAAGCATTAAAAACCACTGGGATCTGGTCAACCAAAGAGAATCACTAGTTCCTGGAAGCGGCACTGAGTTCACCTCATGCAGAAGCAGAGGCACTTCTGGCTTTGTTTCTGTTTCAGCTAAAGCGTCACCTCTCTGCTAGCAGATGGGTTGAGTCTCCATCCTGGGTGAATTCTCCTTGGCGTTTGTTTATTTGTCTTTTTTTTTTTTCTTGTAAAGAAACTGGATGGCACAAAACGTATTCTTTAAAACACCATTTTCCTACAAGCCGCATCTGCATTAGATGTTCCCAAATAGAAGCCTTCACGTCCCTCCAGCTCGGGGCGCTGTCAGCCCCTCACACAAGTCCCATGAGCTGCAGGAACCCCTGGAGACTTCGGTCCTGCCTCCACCTTCCTGCGGGGAGTCCAGGCCGGCTGCACGGGCACAGCGAAGGGAACTGGCTGGAGGATTCGGTGGGGGAGGGGAAGCCACCGGCACGTTGCCTCCGTCACCTGGGACTTTGGCGGCGTCTTTTGATTAACCGCCTCCGTTTTCCCACCACCTCTGTAGGTGGACGGGGTGAGATCCAAGCCCCCCTGGCTTTTCTGTTTTGCTGTCTTTTCAACTCTTAGACAATTGCTATTACCAGTGATGGTCTCTAGGTGACCCTGAGCAGAACAGGTGACCCATGGCTCTTCATTAAAACCGTCCCCGAAATTCTGAAAACCACACACACCCGCCATTCGCTCAACAAGAAGACGGAAGAGATCAAATTTCAGACACACGACGTTGGGGAAGGAGTCTCGGGCGACCCCTGGTCTTTGGGACCGTGCGTCTCTGTGAAATTCCGGGGCCAAGCCGGGCCTCGCTCAATAAACACTAATACGGGGGTGACGAATGTAATTTTCACCTAAACCGCTTTTCCATCGTTCTGGAATAAAGGCTTTGCCTCTTGGAAATATAGTTCTTTCTCTGTCCTTTCTTCCTTGTAATAATTGTGGGTCTCTCTGCGGTGGTGAGAGATGACCTGCTGGCCGAGGCAGGTAATAACAGGTATTCTCGCTGAGCTCAGTGCCTCTCCAGAAAATTGGCTCGTTGTTTTGAGCGCTGAGCCCCGACGCCCGCATGCCTCGCCTCCTGTGTCTGTGAGTCCGTCCGTCCTCGCGAGCCTCACCTCCTGCCTCCGAGGAAGAGCCTGGGCAGGGGAGCCGTGGGAACGCGGCGGGAACGTGAGTCTGGGGCGCAGGGTCCAAGGTGGAGCCTTCCCTCCCCGGGCAGGAGGGGTCTCTAACCCTGAGGCATTTACTCTGGAACACTCCCCTTCTTTATTATGGAGCACGCGGCCCTTAGATGCTGCTCAGAGCACCAGTGCCTGAGCCAGGCGGCAGGGAAGGGGCAGGCGGGGGGCCCGGCCCTCTGTCCCCCCGGTCCCCCTCTGTCCACTACAGGCCGGGCAGTGGGCAGCACAGAGACCACCGTGCAGACAGCGTCTCAGCAACACAGGCCCCTGCGAACGCAACAGCCTCCGAAAAGGGCGCGAGGACCCTCTCCAACGCAACCCAAACGGATGGAGGGCGGGCCATGACAGAGGCGTTTGCCAGCCACGCCCCGCGGAGAAGAGAAAGGCCTGGGTCTCCTTTGCCTCTGGGGCGGAGGTCCAGCGAGAGGGCGGGGGGAGAGGTGAGTCCTATAACTGCCCAGCCACCGCAGGCCCAGAGGAAAAGTGTCTCATATTCAGAAAATGCCACTTCTGGTGTTTATATCCCATTTTTGTCTCTGATCACACATGCACAAAAGGATGCCCCCGAAGGGTCACAGAGTTCAGTGAAAATCCTACAAGCTTTTCCAGAACAAATAACAGACACTGACCCCCGGCCCTCTCTTTGCATAAGAATTAACATGGGCAGCCCAGCCTCTCCAGTGGCAACTGGGACTTCGTAAAAGCCAGCTTCTGATTTAAAAGGCTGATTTCTTTTCTTCCTTAAGAAGCCAGAAGAAGAGGGGTGACTTGGAGCTCATCTGCATTACAGATCAGGCCTCTCAGAGAAAACCACCCATCCATAATTCATTACGCGTTCCCTGCAGGCCTGGAGGCTGCAGCATCCTAGCAACGGAGTCCTGGCAACGCGGCGCAGCCAATCCGGGCCGGGCTCCCCGCCCGCGGGAGAAGGGGACGGTGACAGGACGTGGGCCTGCGACTGGCACACGTCTGCATCGGCTTTTTATGAACTATTACTCGGGAGGGAGCAGCACGGGCTCGGGCTCGGGCAGGAGAATTGGAGCTGCATAAAGTATCAGCGAAAATCCGGGCGAGACCTGGGTTTTCCGAAGAGCCGCAGCAGCTGCCACGCTAGCTGGTGGCCGCGAAAGCCCGCGTCGCTAAACGTAAGACAACGCCATCTCTCGCTAGCAAAGGCAGTTTTCACGAAAATAATGTGACTTGCGACAAAGGCTCCCGACTGCCGATCTGAGAGAGAGCTCTGTTGGCACGCGGGGGTGGGGTGGGGGGGGCTACTGTGGGAAAATAGCTTAGTTTGACCCTCCGTCTTTATCTCCAAATCACAGTCTGCTTTCAGAACACTGCTGAGAAGTGCTCGTGGCCCCTTAACTGTTTGATACCCACCCCCAAGCCAGAACCACTCAATTCCGACCCCTCGTCTGGGCTGGGCCTGCACCAACGCACGGGCGTGGGACTACCTGCTCCCCGGGCCAGGAGAAACGCAGGTAGGGAGCCCCCGCTGAATCCAGAAGGCGGGAGTCTCGCCGTGGAGGTGATGGGCTGGTTTTGTCTTTTAGGACGACGCCCTCGCCGCAGCAGGACTGTCTGGTGTCTAGCCGCCTCTCAGTGGGGTACCAGCTAAGCTCACACCGTGCAGTCCTCACTGGTTCTCTGGAAAGCAGGAAGGGTTCTGTTTCAGCGTCAGCTCCGGACCCGGCAGCAGAACCTGGCTGTCGAGTCTTGCAGCTCCGAGCTTCCGAATCACACGCACAGACGCCTTTTCTTCCTTCCCCTCGAAGGCATTACGAGGATGTGTTGTCTACGTGGCGGAGCATTCAGTGTGCCCGTCCCACGTGAAGACACACAAAGAAGCCGACCCAGCAGCCTCATGCCATAAACAGCACTTTTCCAAGGGGCCCGTCTGACGCCCTGCAGACGGGCATGCTGGCCGTGGAATAGGCTCAGGGGAAACCTTCTGCGTTTATCTTCTACCTGAACGAAGAGCTCATTGATCTGCACCGGATCTGGGGACAGCCCAGAGCCCCTCACCGGCAGACCTCTGTGTCCCGCAGGCCTGCACGCGTAGCTCAGGTGCTGGGAGCGACGAAAAAATCTCTTGCGGATGCTGCAAGCCATATGTGGGGACCCCTTGCCCCACGTTGAACTCTAGTGAATTGAATGAATTAGCAAGAGCCTGGGCAAGCTGCCAGGAACGACGAGGAACCTGCAAGGTGCTCAGAGTCCCCGTCCCACTAGAAGCCCCTCTGGAAGGTGGGAGGGTCTCTCCTTTGAAACTGTCCTGAGAGTAGATCTCATGAGAGGTGATCCCCTCCCTCAATTCATGCCGATGGGTCTTCGAATATTACTGCAAAAATTATTCATCTCTGAAGAGTAAGTGGTATTTTTTTCTTTGTTGTAATGGGTGGCTTCCCATCAAGTCAAATGAAAACGTCGCCTTCAGTAATGATTTAGCTTTAAAGCCACATTACGTTTCTGCAGAGTTCAAGTGGGCTCCACAAAGCTCATCGTGCTTTAAAGAGAAAAGCACACGAACACACTCAGAGACGTTCACTGCAGTGGAAACGCAAGAGGCTGCAGGGGACATCGGTATACGGGGCATGCAGCTATCTTTTCTGCCCTGCAATTAGTCACAAAGGAAGGAAGACTGTGTACAGCAGGTCTGACCTTTTATTAACGTAACCCCAGGACCCTCTGGTCCGCGTGGCTGGAGGAGACACTGGCTTCCAAGGATGCTCTCACCGCACCTGCTTCCTGCAGGCATCCTCTGGGGAAAAGCACGCTTTTAAAGAGCCACTAGGAGCACAAAATTCAAGTTAGTCCATTTGTTTTCCTCTCATATTGGTAAAAACTTATGGTAGGAATCCCAAGATACCTGTTATTTTAAATAACATTACACATTCTCATTTATCGCAATGTGTTCCCTAAAAGAGAAACAAAGACCCGAAAACTGGGCAGCAACATAATCCTCAGCAGCTCCTGTCATTACGAGATCATACAGTGAGCGGAGCAGCCTCCTGAGATCACACAGCGAGCGGAGAGTTCGGACGCGCGTAGTCCGTGACGAAACGTGGTGAAGGCGACCATTCAAAGACAGGCCACAGCTCCCCGGAAAGGGTGAGCCTTACACTGGAAACTGCTCGCAGCCAAAGTCCCCACTGCCCCCTTCCACCCGGTGATGGCAAACGGGAAACAGATTCTGCTGGGCCTCTGCTACCCAGTTCGTGTTTCTCATCCACAGTCTGCAGGCGTGGCAACGACGGCATGGCCCGCGGCCCTACCCAGCTCAGCCGCGCCCGGTGACCTCCATCCCAAGGGGACTCTGTGGCCCACGTGCATCACCTCCGTCGGCTTTTAGTGGCTGTGACATGTGTCCAGACAAGCCTGGACCCTCCTGCCCCCAGAGAGAACCAGGCAAGGACTTCTGTGTCGCCAGCTCTGCGCCCGCGTCTGCTCTCAGGCACGCGAGCGCGTGCACACACACACACACACACACACACACACACACACACCACGTACAGGCACACACACACCACGTACAGGCACACACACGCAGATACACACACACGCATGCACACACATCTAGTGCCTCGAGGTGATCACGTCCACGGCCTCGTGGGCCAGAGAGGGGGCCAGCAGGGCGTGTAGCTCCCGTCTTGGAAGTACGTTTCTGGGAGAACTGGCCACGTTCAGAGCTGTTTCCATGTTGAGCTTTAACAAGAGCGAAGCACAAATGAACTTATATGCAAAACAGGAACCGTCACAGATGGAAAACGAACTTACGGTTACCAAAGGGGAAGGGGGCAGGGGTACATCTGGCGTTTGGAATTAACAGATACACACTCCTATATATACAATAGATCATCAACAAGCTTCTACTGCATAACACAAGGAACTATACTCCATATTTAGGGCAAAGAATCTGAAAAAGTATATATATGTATATCTATAATTGAATCACTCTGCTGTACACCTGAAACCAACACATTGTAAATCAACTATACTTCAATATAAAAATTTACAAATTAAAAAAACAAGAACCAAGCACCCTGTAACACCTCCAAAGGATGGAAGGCTCTATAGCTATTTCAATGATGTCTTGAAAAGTGTTGATGATGTGAAAAATGACCAGGACACATACTATTAAGTGGGAAAGAAGGACCCAAAACTGAGTCTATGTGAGGATTTCACTTTTGTTTCTAATGAAAGCTGTACGCACTCAAACTCCGCGAACTAGTCAGAGAACAGGAAGGAAATATTCGAAAGCTCTTACGACACTGACCTCTCAGTGACGGGTGATTAGAGACCCTTGCAGCCTTCCTCCAACTTTCCTGTGCTTTCCAGCTTCTCCTGAACGAGCACTTGTGTGATGCCATTAACCAAGGGCTGGGTGTGAGGAAACTTGGTCAGAAAGTCCCAGCGATTATGGCCTGGTAGGGGGGTGGCGAGAGCAGCTTCTGGCGGATGCTGGGACTTTCAGAAGGACTGGGAACCAACGGGGCGGGGGCTGTGGCAGAAGGAGGGAAGTGGGCCACCGGGGGCCTTGGATCTCGGCCATCAAGCGCCCCACGGCCTTACCACCCCTCAGATTCTGCTAAGGAAAAGCAGCCTTGGGGTAATATCCCCGTCGGAGAAAGAGGCTGGTGGTGGCCCCCCGTCAGCGCCTCCCCCAGAAGGAGCGGAAAAGGGTGTCAGACAACACCGTCCCCCACCCGAGAGGAGAAGTGACCCTCGCTGACCCTGCGCACGGGTGGCAATGTGACCGGTGGTGCAGACGCTGATTTCCTCCTTCAAAGGCACAAAGGGGGGTGCGCCGCCCAGGACAGCCCTGGGTCTCGTCCTCTCTCTCCTCCCGCTTCCCTCAGAGCTGACCCCGGGGGCGCAGGAGGAAGACTTCCTGCATCAGGACCGGAGGCCCCAGGAGCCTTTCCTCCCAAGACAGGCGGATGCTGGGATCCTAGACCCCACTTCCCACAGCCGCCCGGGACAGTGCCGTGTCAAGGGCCTCCCAGCATTCTGGGTGAGCCTGGCTGGGCCAGGGAAGCTGAGAACATGACCCCTAGCCCTTGGCTCGGCAGGGGTTAGGGCTCAAGAGAGGTCAAGGAGGGACTTCCCTGGTGGCGCAGTGGTTAAGAATCCACCTGCCAGTGCAGGGGACACGGGTTCGAGCCCTGGTCCGGGAGGATCCCACATGCCGTGGAGCAGCTAAGCCCGTGAGCCACAACTGCTGAGCCTGCGCTCTAGAGCCCACGAGCCACAGCTACTGAGCCCGCGCGCCTAGAGCCCGTGCTCCACAGCAAGAGAAGCCACCACAATGAGAAGCCCGCGCACCGCAACGAACAGTAGCCCCCGCTCGCCGAAACTAGAGAAAGCCCGGACGCAGCAACAAAGACCCGACGCAGCCAAAACTAAAAATAAATAAATTTATTAAAAAGAGAGAGAGAGAGAGGGGTCAAGGAAGACGGCGCCCGGGCCCCTGGCCTGCACCGCAGGGGCCGCCCACTGCCCCTCCGGACACCCCCGTCCCTCGCCCTCACGAGCAAGCTCACGCCGGGCAGAACCGCCAAGCCCACTTGAAGCAAGGATGAGTCTCAAAGTCTCTGACCTAGAAATCAGAACGAAGAGTGGGGAAAATTTAAATAAAAAATCAAGGATGAGGCAGGGAATCAGGGGTGCCTGCGGGAGAGGCGTAATCAAGATGGAGCCGCAAATCGTGATGGTTTTGATTAAAGAAAAAATTGCCAAGGAAGCCTCGGTAGCACCCGCGCTTCCTCCTCCTTAAGGGACACGGTCGTCCTGCGGCGGCTCAGAGCTCTGAGCAGAGCAGGCAGAGGCGCGGGTGACGAGGGCGGAGGCCGGGGCAGCTGTGGGCCAGCCCCAGCTGGGTGCAGACCGTCCGCATGTCCCCTCCGATGTCACCCGACGTCACAGGGGCGGTGGCAGGTCACCCGCCATCTCCAGTTTCCTCGTCCAGAAAACGGAGGCAGTGAAAGTGCGCCTGCAGAGGTCACGTGTGCAAGAGGTTTACAGACAGCAAGCGCTGAGTGACCACGAGGCATTAGTAGCGGCACTAAAAGCGTCACAAACAGGCATCTGGCAGACACGGAATTTCAGTTTGGGAGAAGTCTCAAAAAGTTGGGAGAGTGAATGGAGTGCTGACCACCCTGGAATTTGCAGAGGAGGGTGGGGAGCTCGTTCATTCATTCATTAAATATTTCACTGGACATGAGGTGAAATGTAGCACCTCCAACGGTCAAAGTTCTACTATTTCAGTCTAAATTCACTCTGGAAGTCTTTGCAAGGTGACAGAGCTAATCTGCAAATGGAAACTCTAAGCCAAAAAGCTGGCTTGAAGATTCTAGGACCTGCACACTTCATGTCGACCCCCCAGCAAAATTCTAGACACTTCACAGACTGGGAGACTTATTTCATGAATACGCCTAATTTTATGAAGTCAGTATTACCCTGATACCAAAACCAGACAAAGATATCACGAGAAAACTACAAATCAATATCTCTTCTGAATATGGACAACAAAGTCCTCAACAAAGTACTAGAAACCACGTCCACCAACATAGAAAAAGAATCGTATCCCATGAGCACGTGCAGTTTATCCCAGGAACATCCCATGAGCACGTGGAGTTTATCCCAGGAACATCCCATGAGCACGTGGAGTTTATCCCAGGAACACAGGATTGGTGTAACATCCGAAAATCAATTAATGTAACACATCAGAAGAACAGAATTAAAAACAAAAATCACATGATCATCTTATTTACTGAAAAAGCATTTGACAAAAACCAACACCCTTTCATGATAAAAATACTCAAAAAAACAAAAAACAACTAGGAATGCAAGGGAACTTCCTCCACTTGATAAAGGGCATCTAGAAAAAACCCACAGCTGATACCACACGTGGTGAAAGGCTGCAGGCTCCCCTCCTAAGATCAGGACGAGACATGGGAGTCTGCTCTCACCGCCACTACTGAATGTCCTGCTGGAGGGTCAGGACAGGGCAATATGACAAGAAAAGAAATAAGAGGCATCCAAACTGGAAAGGAAGAAATAAAACTCTATTTGCAAATGACATAATCTTGAACATAGAAAACCCTAAGGAATCACTCAAAAAGTACTACAACTAATGAACGAGCTCAGCAAGATTGTAGGATACAAGATCAACATGCAAAAATCAGTTGTGTTTCTGCACAACTGCAATGAGCAATCTGAAAATGAAATTAAGAAAACGATTCCATTTCAAGGGCGCATCCGTTCCAAGGGCGCTGGGTGCCCCCTTGGTGGCATCCACAGTTCATGAGCAAAGAGGGGTGCAGAGGCTTCTTCCCAGCCGCCTGACCCACCAAGTCCAGCCTCGGGTCCTGTAGTCAGCCCCTCTCCGCCCCCCTCACTCTCTCCCCACCACCTCCATCTTCCTCTCTCTCTCTCCCCCCCCGCCATCATTACACTTTCCAAAGTGGCAGAAGGAGAGTGCAGGGCTGCCCCCAGGCAGCTGACGAAGGCCGCACGTGGGTCCCTCAGGAACCCGGCTGCGGCCGTGGGCCTGGCCCCCCGCCCCTCCGCCCCCCTCTCCCCAACCTGTCCGGCACCCACGCTGCTCCAGGCCCCCCGCTTCCCCACTGAAGTGACTGCCCAGGACGGAAGACGGGCCGCCCACCCCCAGGTGATGGCCGGCGCCCGGCAGGAGTCCCGTCTCCACCAAGTGACGCTTGGGAACGTGTGCAGCACCAACTGGCGGTGACCGAACACGGGGACGTAGCGGTTGTGACGGAATAACGCCCCCAGGGACATCTACCACTGAGCGCTGGAGCCTGCGGACCCCAGGCCAAGGGCCTCTGCTCTGCGGGCGGGAGGGGCCGCGGACGCTCCCCTGGAAGGCCAACGGCCTCCTCGGGCTGGGGTGGGGGGGGCAGGAGTAGAGGCTGGGAGGTCGAGGCCAGCTTGCCAGGGGCCGTGGGGAAGCACTAGGAGGAACTGGGTGGCCTCTGGGGGCAAAGTGGGACACCTGTCCTGGGGCTGCGGGACAGGGCCAGCCACAGCCTCGCGTCCTCCTGGAGACCTAGACTCCACGCGCCCGGGGGCCCAGCTGAGCCCCGACCCCTCACCCCCGGCCTGCGAGGGGCACACGTGTGGGTGTGAGCGCGAGCTTCACGCAGCGAAGGGCAGGGGCAGGTGTCAGGAAGGCAGTCCCACGGGAGCTGGGCAGGGTGGCCAGGTGCTGGCTGTGCGGGCGTGAAAAGTCACCATAACACCCTTGCCGAGGGTGCTTCTGGAGTGGGTATCGCTCCTCCATGAAAAGGGCTTTAAACCCCTGGGCCAGGTCCCACTCCAAGGCCAGCCAGCGGCCACCTGGTTTCCCAGCTGCCGTGAGCCTGGGGCACCCAGGGCGCTGGACGCTGGCCATGGCAGCCCACCTGTCCCCCCCCACCAGGGTCTGGAGGCCTGGCCAGCGTCCAGCCCTGCAGTCACTTCCCCCGGGGGGCCCTGCCGGGGGCTCTTCTCACCTGTCTTTGGCCCGGACCGTCTGTGAAGGTAAATGAGGACTCAGGAAGGTTGGGACGAGTGAAGCTGAGCTGGTCTCCAGACAGGATGCTGTGACGGGGGCTCCCCGGTGGGCAGCGCTGCTCCAGACCCTGCAGAAGGGAGAAGATTCAGAGTCACCAGGAGTGAGAGCACATGTGTGTGTGTGTGTGCACGCACACGCATGTGGCTGAACTTTTGAGCCACGACTGTGACACATCAGGTGAACATCTGACACCTGTTGGTGTTCACCAGGATGTGCTCTCCTGCACAAGTGGCCCTCGTGGCGGATGGTGGACACGGGACACAAGGCACTTGTGGGCTCCTACTTCAGGGACCGTCTTGCAGAAGCCAGAGTCATGGCTGATCAGGTCAGGTCAGATCTCTGCTTCCCCGTCACGGGTCCCCCCACTGAGCGCCCACGGCATCAACAGCTCATCCGGACGTGACTCCCCGGCCACTTCCCAGACACGATCCGGCCGCACCCTCCCCGGCCACTTCCCGGACGCGATCCGGCCGCACCCTCCCCTCCACGCACCAGGCTCCCCTGATGAGCTCCCAGCTGTTCCCAGGACCAAACACTCTCAGCAAAGCACAGAGACCCCCCATGCCATCCCACAGCATTTTTCCTGGTGCATCACCAGGTAAACATCCCCTCCCAAGGTGGCGGCCTTGAGGGCAGCACGTCTGCATGTGTGACATGCGTGACTGCGTGTGCGCGCATGAGACACGCGGACACGGGCTGGGACCGGCAGGGGCTGTGAGCGCCTCTCGTCCAGGCAGCAGCGCAGCGAGAGACGCCGCGGGAAACCCAGGGCTTCCTGCTGCTCCATCTCAGAGAGAAGCCTCCGGAAGCACCCAGCAGTGACCGCGCCGGGACCACGGCTCCCTATGGCAACGGCGTGCTGTCTGCAGTGCGCTTCCCCCACCTGCCCGCTTCACGCAGCCAAAGGCCAGTGTCGGGTTGACCCCCGAGGAGCGTGAGAACTTCGTACATGAAAGTGGACTGAGGGCTTCCCTGGTGGCGCAGTGGTTAAGAATCCGCCTGCCGATGCAGGGGATGAGGGTTCGAGCCCTGGTCAGGGAAGATCCCACATGCCGGGGAGCAACTAAGCCCGTGCGCCACAACTACTGAGCCTGCGCTCTAGAGACCACGTGCCACAACTACTGAAGCCCGCGCGCCTAGAGCCCGTGCTCCACAAGAGAAGCCCGCGCACCGCAACGAAGAGTAGCCCGTTCTCGCTGCAACTAGAGAAAGCCCATGCGCAGCAACGAAGACCCAACGCAGCCCAAAATAAATAAATAAATATATAATTTTAAAAAAGAAAGAAAGTGGACTGATTTCAGCTGCGGCCGTCGGCTCGGACCAACCAGACGGATTTGATCACAGACATGACTGCATACCAGGGCTTTACGGTCTCCACGTAGAAGTCTGCACGCTGCCCCCCAGGGACAGAAGTTCTCCCTCTGACCGTGAGGAGGGTTTCTTGGCTTCAGCCTCGTCTGTCTGCATTTTTGTGAAAAGCCTCGGGGCCCCTGCCGCCCCCAGACCGTGTGGACCACCCAGCAAACATTCACGTCCTGGCTCCCGGCTTCAAGAGCAGCTTTCACAGATGCTGGCTGTTCATACCTCCTTACCAGCTCCTTCCACACTGAAAAAAAAAGCGTTTTCAACAAAAACAACCAGAAAAAAAAGAGAAAAATCAGGAGTGCTCCCCGACAGACTTACTTGTCACAGCTTGTTCGCTGTGAGTAACATCAACGCATCGAAACAGAAACTGTTTCTGTGTCATCAGAACCACATTTAGGAAGGAGACAAGATTCTCAGTTTGGGGGAATTTCTGAAGTTGTTGGTACCCGTGGTCCTCATTAGTCACCACAGATGGCATGTGACAAAGGCGAGGCAGCCGGTGTACAGGCAGCGTCCCTCCTGCTGGACGCCCCAGGTCACCTCCCAGCAGCCTGATCATTGGTTTCAAAGAAGATTCCTGTATTTGTTAACTTCAGCTGTCAATATCTTCTACGTTATCTATCATTCTGAGCGCTTTGTAACTGACTTTTAAAGTGCAAAGAACCACCGGCAGGTGCCCCCCCACGCACACACACCCCTAACTACGCCACGTTTTGATTGAATACGTCCTCGAGTCTCTGGTGATGTCTTAGACATCAAACCCCATGACTTCCTGTGGCAGCTATAATACATCACTCTTCGTATCAGATCTAAAGCTCTTGGATTGTTGATCCGCGTCCCTAAAAGTGGTAATAAAACCATATATTTCAGAGCAATGACCCTTTCATTCCAGGGATCTTATTTTATGAAATTCTTGCTTGCCAAAGACCACAATTTACTTTTTACAGTTTCATTTAACGATCTGACATTTGAAACATTCCCTAATTAATTCCAACTCTTTCTAAACTGGCTGTGATAAATATAAACGGTGCTGAGGAGATCATAATGTCAGTTCCGGCAAATCCACAGCACAGCCCAAGGTTAGACCCACACGCGAGGAAACTCACTTCCACAGAGTCATCAGCACCGGGTCGGCCCTGTTATTCTGACCTGACAACGGACGCTGCATTAAAAATACGTAAGCGGTAGAGATTGTATATAAAAAGTAGAATTCCAGAAACGTGCAGACAGCCTCTTACTCTGAAATGAAATTGGGTGTCTGGCTCTAATGAAAGGCAGATCTAATAATATTTATATTCCCCCAAGAAGCTTGCACGTACAGCGAAGTATTTGTCAATGCAGCTAAAAATGAAAAGGAAGTAGATTTACGGGCACATAAAAGGGGTGGAGAGATGAATTCTTCTAGACCGTGCCTGTATTTCCTAGTTCCTAAATCTGGGCGACAGGGCAGTGTGACTGTCACAGCCGCCCTCTCAACGTCTGATTGGAGCCTCAGCTGGGGTGTGGTGTCGGTAAAGTCTCCCAGCCCCCGACTGACGCGAGGTTTTTACGACTACATGGAAGGACACTTGAAACCCCGCGCTTACTGTCATACGCTGTCCTTCCAACGCAAACCATAACCCCTTTACGCCTAAGACTGAAGTTCACGAAGGAGTCACAGAAATCAACAGACTTTGGCATCAGAACGGAAGCCAGTCCATTAGGAGGGTGTCGTTTCCTAGACTGGCTGGTGACCCCGGAGGCTTTCTTAGGTCCGAGGTTGGATCGGGGGGTCGTTTGGAGGAAGAGGCTGCAGCAGGCACGTCAGAGCACAGCATGCATTTCAAGTTCGCCCCTGTGCGTTTTAAATGGGGACCGACGGGGAGGGGCGATGACTTCTCGTGGGCGTTATTAGGATTGGGGCAGCTCGGGTTTGGCCGCTGTCTTCTTCCCCTTTGTTTTATTTCTTCCGTCAGCTTGGTTTTCACCTCGGTTTCAGTAACAGTCTGGTAGGGAGTAGAGGACGGGGGACACTAGATGTCACCCTCTTTGACGTCACAAAGTGTCACATCACACTTAGGGGACAGGAAGACTTCCACTAGTTATTAGAAAGTTAAACCACACCTTGGAGAAATGACTCATTGTAAAAGTCAGGATTAATGAAACAGCTGCATGTTCGCACCAAGAGCTTCAAAAACAATTCTCCACCATCAAAAAAATCTACGAACAATAAATGCTGCAGAGGGCGTGGAGAAAAGGGAACCCTCCTGCACTGTTGGTGGGAATGTAAATTGATACAGCCACTGTGGAGAACAGTATGGAGGTTCCGTAAAAAACTAACAATAGAACTACCATACGACCCAGCAATCCCACTACGGGGCATATACCCAGAGAAAACCATAATTCAGAAAGACACATGCACCCCAATGTGCATTGCAGCACTATTTACAATAGCCAGGTCATGGAAGCAACCTAAGTGTCCATCGACAGATGAATGGATAAAGAAGATGTGGTACATATATACAATGGAATATTACTCAGCTATAAAAAGGAACAAAAGTGGGTCATTTGTAGAGGCATGGATGGACCTAGAGACTGTCATACAGAGTGAAGTAAGTCAGAAAGAGAAAAACAAATATCGTATATGAACACATATATGTGGAATCTGAAAAAATTGGATAAACGATCTTATTCACAAAGCAGAAAGAGACACAAACAAAGAGAACAAACGTATGGATACCAAGTGGGAAGGGGGGGTGGGATGAACTGGGAGATTGGGATTGACATATATACACTATGTACGTATATATTATGTATAAAATAGATAACTAATGAGAACCTACTGCATAGCTCAGGGAACTCTACTCAGTACTCTGTGGTGACCTAAATGGGAAGAAAATCCAAAAAAGAGGGGACATATGTATACGTATAGCTGATTCATTTTGCTGTACAGCAGAAACTAACAATATTGTAAGGCAACCATACTCCAATAAAATTTTTTTTTAAATTCCCAGACGGGTTTTTTTCAAGGGCAGAGATGCAATGCCTCCCATTTGCTCCCAGGCAGCCGGGATGGCGGGGCTCTGGTGCAAGTTTGGGCAGGCTTGACGTTTCCTCCCCATCACCTACTAGTGGGGGACCAGTGCAGGCTTCAGCAGGTCATGAGATTATTTTAGCCAGAAGGTGCTAGAAATATTAACAACAGATTTTATTTTTCTCTATTATCCCAGGAAACTACGAATCACCATTTGTCAGATGTTATCTGAGTGGAAGATGTAGAGATGTTCTTGGTGTGTGAGTAGGAAAAAATCTGGAGCCATTGGTAGAGCCTAATTTTATCTTTGAAAGTTGTGTTCTTGTGAATCCTTTGACGTGTTATTTATAACATGATGAGACTAGATGGTAAATGTTGAACAAGAAAAGCTTCCAGCTCTCCAGTAAAGCTGTTTTATTCCACCGAGGAGAGAGGAAACCACTCTGGTCCCCTCCCCCTCCAACTCACTTTAGCCTTGATTATTTTCAACATTATTAAAGGTTAAGGACGACCGATTTACTCTACCATGTGTGCCTGTGTGCACGTGTGTGCAGGTATGCGTGTCTGTGTGTGCAGGCGTGTACAGGTGCATGTGGGAGGGGGCAGAGGTGGGGCTCCTGCCCACAGTCCTGTTTTCCTTTATGGGGTCGCCCTCCTGTGGCCACAGAAAATATTGCGCCATACAAGGCCATCTTGCCACGCGGACCTTTCTCCTTGAAGACCCTGGATAAGGAAAAATTCCCTCCAAACTGCACAGACACACGGGAATCTTCAGAAAATACTTGATGTGGGTTTTTTAAGTTGAGATGCTGAAGTGCTACATCACAGAAACCGCATCCTAAGCTGAATCTCCCAGGGCAGTGCCCACAGGCGATGGATGGATGGATGGATGGATGGATGGATGGATGGATGGATGGATGGACTGATGTACGGATGGGGCCAGGGTGTGACCCAGGCTGTGGCGGCCATGCCCCCAGCTCCCGCCCGGCTCCTCCCAGCATGTCTGTGCCTCAGGCATCCTCCCTGTCTTAGAGGACGCCAACCCCTGCACTGGGGCCACCCTAGCCCGCCAGACCAGGTCCTTAGCTAGATATACGGCGTCTGCAAAGACCCGATTTCCTCACAGTTTCCAGGCTAGGACGTGGACCCCCTTGCCGGGACGTGGGGTCTCCAGGAGTTGGGCGGCGGGGCCGGGCAGTCAGCTGTGGCCATGGGCCACAGGATGCTCGTGGCCTGACTGGTCCTGTGCCCGGGCTGCTCTGCCCGGCGGGCGTCCTCGGTGCTGCCCCACACCCCCGTTCTCCCTCTGGACTCCTCTCCTGTGCACGCGTCCTCCAGGCCTGCTCGGGGCCGCTCGAGGGTGGACGAGACGGTGGGGAGAGGGCACCTCTCACAGCGTCCAGAGATGACGGCCGAGGAGAGGAGGCTGGGGGCAGGACCCGCACCTGGAGCCAGGGGTGAGCTGCCAGGTGACAGGTGGCAACTTCAAGGCTGCCAGGAGACACAGATGGCGCCAGTCCTGAAGCGGCGGCCACTTCCTGCAAGAGCGAGCGGGCACCTGGGAAGTCACCTTGTCGCCCCCCACCCATCCCCAGACCTGGTTCCTGCTGCTTCCGTGGTCCAAGGTCAGGCCTGAGCTCAAAGGACCTGCTCTGACGTTGGGAGGGGCTTTCATGGGGCGAGCCTCCCTGCCCACCATGGGCGGACGTGGTCCTCAGGGCAGGTCCATCGCGGCCCATCGGCAGGGCGCCTGGGCCTAGGCAGGCGGCAGAAGCCAGCCCGGCGCCCTCTCCTCCGGACGGCCGTGTTCAGGCCAGGCCTGCTCTGCTGGACTCAGCGCCCAGCCCAGACTCTGTTGTCCTGGAAGCTGCCCCGACCTGGCTCCTCCAGCCCACTGCTCCCCGCCCTACTCGGCCCAGACCCTCCTTCCCACGAGTTCTCCTCACCGGGACCATCCCCCCGCAGCAGATGCCCCTCCTCGGAGCTCCTCTTGCACTGTCTGAGCCCCCTGCCGGGATGGGGCCTGAGAAGGCAGGACCGGGGGTGACTCCTCCTACCTGTGCACAGTGCATGTGGTCCCATCTGCAGGGCAGGCTGCAGCTCGCACAGCTGTGCCCCCAACAAGCCTGCACACGCCAGACGCATGACTGGTATGCCCTGGATGGATGGTGGGTGGAAGGATGATGGATGGATGACGGATGGATGGATGGAAGGATGATGGATGGAAAGATGAGGGAAGGATGATGGGTGGATAGATGGATGGATGATGGAAGGATGATGGATGGAAGGATGATGGAAGGATGATGGATGGATGGATGGAAGGATGATGGGTGGATGACGGAAGGATGATGGACGGATGGTGGAAGGATGATGGATGGAAGGATGATGGGTGGAAGGATGATGGATGGAAGGATGATGGGTGGATGGATGGATGGATGATGGAAGGATGATGGATGGATGGATGACGGATGAATGATGGAAGGATGATGGAAGGATGGATGGTGGGTGGAAGGATGATGGAAGGATGAATGATGGGGGTGGGTGGGTGGATGGATGATGGGGGGTGGGTGGACCAATCACCATTGGTGGCCTCTCCTCCACGACCAACGGCCGTGGGAATCTGGAAGGAGCTGGTGGCAGAAGCCGGCCCAGGACGGAAGAAGGGCAGCCTTGGGCCCGGCCTCTGCTGGTCACTGGAAGCTAGGCCTGCAATTCCTCCCACCTGGGCTACTCTGGGCCACGGGAGAGGCCGTGTTGTCTTCTCATCCCATCCGTTCAGCCCTGTGAGCTTTTCCCAAAGGATTTTAACATCTCAGGGCCCTGATAACAAATGGACCTCCCTCTCCCAGCACAGCACCCCAGCCCTCTGCCGTCTCTGCGGGGGACCACGGTGCCCTCCTGAGGAACGCAGTCCACAGGCCAGAGCTTCCTGCGGCATCTCGGCCTCAGTCTCTGTCTCTGTCACTCACACACACACACCAGGCCTAGCCCAGCACCCCAGAGTTACTCTGAGTCCTGGGATGACCCTTGGTTAAATGCACACATCCCTCAGAATCACCCAGAGCGCCCTGGGACGTGGCTTCAATGGACAAAACACAAGACAGATATCTGAGACTAAAAAGAGAAAGTAACTGGTCACCTTGGGTGTCCGAGGAGGAAGTCGGAAAACAAGCATTATTCTGAGAACTGAAAAGTAGGGAAAGGACACCACATTTATCAGGCCTTTTCTTGCAAACTGCACTTCAGGGTCCCAGAGTGGGGTTGGGAAAATCCGCATTCATAGAATTGCAGCTGAGAGCACAGAGGGAGACCGTGGTGGACACTCAGAGGCAAAAGGAGAGGATGTCAGGCTTTGAAGGGAGGATCTGGACCAGACAGACCGACAGGTGCCATGTACTCTGTCCATTCAAATACACACTGCACGTGACGGAGACTTCTCGTCATACAAGGTAAGAATGCAGAGTTAGGCGACATAACCACAAAAGAGGATGTGGTCTTGAGTGAAGCATGATTTTAAAACATTATAAAAATCATTTTGAAAATGACTGGGAGTTTCGTGGCATTGGGGAATTACTGTTAATTTTCTGAGGTGTGATAATGGTATCGAGGTTGTGCAAAGAATGGTATTTTTGGAGATGCATATGAAGTATTTAAGAACAAAGTGTTTGATTTACTTTAAAATGGTCTGCAAATCGCACACCCACACACGACTGTCAAATCTAGCTGCTTTTCTGTAGGAACATCTCCCTGCTACCAAGTTAAGACCGTAAAAGCCAAACAGAACTCAGGATGCTCAGCTCCCTGGCAACTGGTACGTGAGGTGCCTGGAACCAAGCACACACGCCCGACACCCTGGCGAAGTTAGTCCTGAGCCCTTTTCACCCTCAAAGCACCCGGGCTGGGTTGATAAGGCCCAGGCCGCCTATCCGGGCGTCGCCCAGTGGGGAGGCCAGTGCGTGGCATCCCAGGCAGGGCAGGTGGCTCAAGGCCCCCAGGACCACCCCCGCCCGGAAGGGAATCGTAAAGAGGTGCCGACGCTTCGGGGAGGCTGTGCCCCCAGCCACCCTGAAGGCAGGCGAGCTGGCCCAGCTTTGCACGGAACACCCCTGGCCCTGGCTGAGCGTGACCTGGTGGGTCGGGGCATAAAAACCTCACGTCAGACAGACATCGCTCAGAGCCCACCTCTCCTCTCTCTGTGCACATCAGGGACCATATCTGACATCCTGGAGCCTGTGGTCTCCTTGTAAAAGGACAGGGACACAGCCAGGCACCTGACGACCAGCAGTCCAGAGCACCTGGGTGTCCCATCCGGGGGCATCGCAGCGCCAGCCCTGGACCCCGACCTGGGTTCAGGGGAGAACAAGGAAAGAGGCAGGGGCCTGGGGAGTGCCGGCCCAGGGACGGGCAGTGTTTCGGAGGCCTGGCCGGTGGACTGAGGGGCTCGCCGCTTCCCGCAGCCCCGCCCTCTCCTGACAGGATTTCTGCCAGGCCTGCCTTCACTCCAGACCCAGCCGCCTGGCCGACACCCACGCACGACGTCGGCTTTCTCAGGAACGGGCAGATTCATCGTCCTGGTCTCCCAGGGCCACCCAGTCACTGTTTAAACGGCTACTTGGCCAGAGACACAATAATTTCTAAGCCACAAAACTGAATTCTGTTTGTCCACTAAGAATGAATGCTGTTGATCAAGCGAAACCTATGAAAACCCCAGAGACAGAGGCAAGGAATGCGCTGACGCAGCGGCTGCCAACAGGCCCTGACGAGCCGCGTCCGCCGCCCCGCGTCGGGGAGCCGCAGCGGCGGGGGCAGCGCCAGGCGGGGAGGCACGCGGCGCCGGCATCTCCTCCAGACCCAGCCCCCAGCACCCGCCAGCCATCCACACCGACTCCACGGCTTCCTGGGGAAGAAGTCGGGAATTCGGATGAAACAAACACTGAGCCATTTTCTGACAAATATTCACGGCGTCGAGCTCAACCTGAGAAGCTGGGCGCCCGCCCGGCAGCGGGGTCCGAGGCAGCGGCCTGGTGCAGGTGCCAAGCCGGACTACCCCTCTGCCCTCACGTGGCCTCTACCAAGAGTGGGTCTCTAGTTGGGCCGAGGGCCTCGGCCCCGGGCGGTAACCATGCCTGGTGAGACCTTAACACCCACCCCAGGGCCTGTCCTGCAGCCACCCAACACTGGGGTGCCTTTGGTGTCCACTCCCATCACCCCCACCCCAGGCAGACTCAGCTGAGAGCCAGGTGGATGTGGCAGGTGTGAGGAGGTGCCCAGGTGGCCCAGGCACGGGCAAGAGTGAACGGAAAACCCAGGGGGCCCTTGGCAACGGGGCCCGCGAGCTGCAGGGAGCAGGGAGGCAGGCCCAGGAAGGGGCCTGGTGCCACACGTCCACCCAAAGCCACCTGGCTGCGGGCCCGGGACGCCCTTCCTGCCCGGCCTTGATCAGCAGCTCCAGGTGGGCAGGAAGTCGGGGGCCTGCCGTGGAGGACCGCCCGAAACTGGGAGGCGGCGGCCTGAGGAGCGGAGCGCAGGCAGCGGGCACCGGGCAGGCCCCGAGCCCCAGCGGCAGCGAAGGCTCCGCCGGCTGCGCCCGGTCAGGAGCCCTGTGTCTGGGGCTCCTGCCAAGCCTGGGGCTCGCCTGGTACCCGAGACGCGCCACGGGCCCGTCCACCCCCGCTGCCTCCCGACCCCCAGACAACAGAAGAGCCCTGCCACGCACCGTGCGGGGCGGGAGCTGACACAGCACACGCCTCGCCAGAGGATGGGACGTTCCCCGAAGGGTCGGACCCTCTGCTGCTTATACAGCAGGACGCAGGCCGGACGCAGCACAGCGGCAGCGACCCAAGTGTCCGCCCCTCCGGGGACCGTGGTCACCCACCACGGAATGTGATTCAGCAGAGAAATCTTGACGCCCACGGCAACGTGGACGCTGGGCGAGACACGCCAGTCACAGGAGGACAAACCCCGTGTGACCCCACTCACACGAGGTCCTGGAGCCACCGAACCAGAGACAGGAAGAAGGATGGGGGGGCGGGGACAGGAGTCATGTTTCACGGGGACAGTTTGGGAAGATTAGATCAAGTGCTGGAAATGGTGGTGGTGATACTAGCAGAACAGTGCGACTGTGCTGAACGCCCCTGAGCTGTGCAATGAAAAATGGTTTAAATGGTCCGTTTCATGTTCTCTGCATTTCACCAGCACTAAAAAACATGGCATCTTAGGCAGCTCACGGCACAGCTGGGGACAGGCG
Organism: Globicephala melas; assembly: GCF_963455315.2. Taxonomy (NCBI): domain Eukaryota; kingdom Metazoa; phylum Chordata; class Mammalia; order Artiodactyla; family Delphinidae; genus Globicephala; species Globicephala melas. The sequence goes on from NC_083322.1 coordinate 1,175,060, forward strand.
GTAACGGGGCCACGGCAGCCTCCCGTGACTTTGCTCCTCCAAAGGCCGGGAGCCCGGCGCCCCCTCCTCAGCCTCTTCACCCCTTCACTTCTTCAAAATACGCGTACTCAGCAGCCTCCCTGCCAAGCACGGGGCTGGACGCTGGTGGCCGGGGAGGGTCCCCGGGCCAGGCCGCCCCCCTCTCCGCCGTCTCCGCGATAAAGGCAGGGCTGTCGTGGTCTCCAGCTGTCGGCCAAGGCCGGGGCCTCGTGAGGGGGAGGCCAGCGGGTCCCGAGCATCTTCTGCACGCTCCAGGCTTCAACCCAAGCGGGAGCGGCTCCCGGGGGTGGGGGAAGAGTCCCAAGGGACAGCCCCTCTCTGTGTGGGCAAAAGGCCTCTGTGCAGGGGCCGGCAGCCCAGACCTCTGCGTGGGACACGGGCCCCTGCTCTCAACCTGGGGTGACACGTCTGCGGCATCCCCGAAGCTCACAGCAGTCACCCGGCTGAGAACACCGGCCACCTCCCCTGGAGAGCCCGCAATCCCGGGGGGGCTGTCCCCAGGTCCCGGGCCCGGCCAGCACAGTGGGCTCTGCAGGGGCCCGAGCGAGCCGGGCTCTTCCGTGAGGTGGCAGGGTGCCGAGGGCGGGTGGACCGTCCTTGGGCCGAGGCAGCAGCCGCGGGTAAGGGAGGGCCCCCAGGGGGCAGCGCGATGACAAGAACACACCGCACTCTCCAGAACCCGGTCTCATCTCTGCGCACCAGGCGGGGGAAAGGCCCATCCACCCGCAGGACCAAGTGGGCCTCCACCCGCCCTCCTGGGCAGACGCAGCTCCGCAGCCGCCCTTCCCTCCTGCCCACCTGGAGCCAGGGCCGTCCGCGGGGCTGCCCTGCCCGGCCCCTCCCGACCCCGGGCACCCGCGTCCCGCGGCCGGGCCTCCGTCAGCTCAGCGGTGCCGTCCGCTCTTCTGTCCGCGAGGAGGGGGGCACGCTGCCTCTCATGCGCACTCGTCACCTCCGGTGTGGTGTTCGAAGCTGCCCGGCTGCTCCGTGCTGGATGGAGGGGGCAGCGTGGCAGGGGCAGAGACACAGCCCCAGCGGTCCTCGTCCACTCGGGCCCCAGGCCATCCTCAGGTTCCCAGGACACCTGTGAGGACCAGAGGGCGCGGCAGACAAGGGTGTGCCCGGAGGGGTCCTCCACGTGGGCAACTGCAGAGCAAACGACCGGAAAGGATGGCCTCTGGGTGTTAGACTCAGATGGTGAAGGAGGGAGGGGCCGGCGCCGGGGGAGGGGCAGTTTCTGGTGCAGAAGCTCCGCGGAAGCAACCAGGGGTGACCAGCACCACCGGCGTGAGCAGAGACGTGACCTGGATTCCGAGCCCGGTGAATCCTGGGTCTCCCTACTGTCAAACGACCTTCAAAATAAAACCTCATTTTGGCAAAAGTGAAAGAAAAAAGAATCAGGTGTGATTATTGATGTCATACGCCCCACTTTTTGAAGGCTCCAAACGGGAGTTTGAAAGAGTTTCCCTGTGGATGTTTCCACAGCATTTTCCTGGTTCAATGCTGCCCCACATCAGATTGGGGACGGGACATGCCATGTCCTATGAAAGTGTATGCATTTCAAATTGATCGTTTCTTCCGTGAGCTTTGCAGCCCTTAACCCTCCTAGCACGGGGGAAGAGGTGGCCCGGCCCCACAAGCTCCGTGCCCACCCCTGGGCTGGTGTGGCTCTGCCCCCTCTCCCCTCTCCTCCGAAGCAGGACCCACCTGTGGGCCTCCCCTCCAGGGGCCTCCCCTCTTCACTCAGGAGCGGCCTGCAGGGCAGGGTTGTGTGAAGACGGTCCCCAGCAGCTTGATGACCGCCGGGGCTCCGCCCCATGGCACGGACACTGTGTCTGTCCTATCCTGGGGGACCGGCCTTGAGGACCTGAAACCTTCCTCGCGTCGGGCCAGCCCTCCCCCTGGGTCCCCACAGCAGGGAAGCTGGGCTGAGAGCAGCTGAACCATGTCAGGGCGTCGTGCGTGGTGGTCGCCACTCGGAGAGGCTCCGAGGTCTAGGAGGGAGCCTCCTTTCACGGCCCCGGGACGCGAACACTGTCCTCGCCCAAGACAGAGTCTGGAGGAACGCCCGGCTCATCTCCGTGCTTCCCATGGTGTCAGCAAGGCCGCTGGTTTCATACATCGTACATTCAGTGGCACCGTCATCTTTAAAACAACATTTCCACCCTACGGTAATGCATCTCAGAATCGACTTTTGCCCCCAGAATATCACTTGATCTCTCATAACTGAAATGACAGAGAAGAACTGCTTTTCTTTTTAATTACTAATAACTGATGTTTATAAACGATGGCAAGTGTCAGTCAATAACGCTTACAGTTTATTTACGTGGGTAGCACTTAAAATCCGTTACGCTTTCATGGTTACATTGTCCACACTAAGCATCCAACACCAGAGTCCGCACCACCTTCCACCACAAGCAGGCACACGGAGCAAACTGCACAGTCACCCGAGAATCACACGCGCCACACTCGCTCCCGGCACCCAAGCCCGCGGCTCGGCCATGAAAGCTATGCCCCCAGTGCCCGGGCTCCCAACACTGCTGGGTGAAAGCTGCTGGCGTTTGAGAACCCCATCCAAGCTTTTCACGATGCCCTCGGTGCCCGGGGGCAAAGGGAAAGGGGACTCGGGCGGGTGCGGGAGTGAGAGGAGGGGCCCTGACGGCAGGCGGGGAGGGGGCTGGGGGCCTCGATCCTGCGGAGGAGTCGCTGCGGGAAGCTGGGAGACCCCGGCCCAAGGGAAGCGATTCTTCTGAAGGAGCCGGTGCTGGAGCCCGTACCCGGCTCAGCGCCCGTGCTCAGTACCTCACGAGCTGCATGTGGGAGGGGCTCGTCTGCTTCCCCCCAGCCTGAGCCTAACCTAAAAGCCAGAGGTGCTACTACTGAACAGAACTTTGTAGACTCCTGTGTCCCTGCCCAAACAACTACGGATCCAAGGAAAGACGGGCTATTCGAGAAGATTAGAAGTCAAACCATAACCGTGAGGGGGCTCCACACCTCGAGCGGCCAGGTCACAGTGAAGGTCTGGCTCCCCCGAAACTGAAGAGAAGGTCACCCGGGGTCAGAAGTCACCTTTACGTCGCCCTGTGCTTGAGCCTAGGTTCATACACTCAGCGGAGGAGCGAAGGCCGTGTCGCGAGCATGCACGCGCCGTCGGGAGCGCCACACGGCCAAAGCTGCAAGCATCCCCGCAGGTGCGCACCAGGCAAGCAGGGGTGGCCTCGGCCGCAGAGCTGGAGAAGCAGGGACGGTGCGGCGGCTCCATGCTCCCGCCCCCCGGGCCCTGACCGGTGTGCCCCCAGCGTCCCCAGCGCCGAGCAGGTGTGGTCTCGGGGCGGTGGAGAAGCAGGTACGACACCTAGCGCGTGTGTGCAGCCCCTCGGCTGGCCGCCCGCTGCTCCACTGCGGCCCGTCTACGGGCGGCCCTTGGTCGACTTCTTCTTCTTCAACTCCTCTCTCTGCTTCTGCTTCTTCCTCTTGCCACCTTCTTTGAATCCTAAGGAAACAGGCGTGTGAAACACTGCAGAGGAGCAGCTGCGGCCCCACCAAGTGGCAAACGTGTCTCTAGATATCCCCCCGGTTAAAACCAACCAACCTCGCGATAAAGTTATGTGTCCTCACTCCTACCTGCTCCATATCTAAGGCTCAACAAAAACATGGACGGACTTCAAACTTGGCGGATGTAAAGCTCTAACATGATCCAACCAGCATCCCAGCCCCGCGGGCCCGCCCATCATCTGTCCCCACGACCCAGCCCCAGGTCACCTGGAGACAAGGCAGGGCAGGCTCCGCCTCGGGGCATGGGCCTCCCCGGGGCCCCCTCTGCAGGGAGAAGCCCAGCTGTTACAGGGTCCGGGGCTCAACCAATGCCCCACGCCAACCTTTTCCCCTGTGCTGTGTGCTTGCCCGAAGCCAGGGGAGAAAGAGGCGGGTGTGACCTGCTCACCCTCCTGAGATTTTGTCCAAAGAGCCAGAAGAGCTCCAGGTTATTTCTGCAAACACAGCTCAGGACCTTGCGCTGCGTTAGTCCACACAGATGTGGGCGGAGCGAGATGCTGAATTTGGTAACAAAGGATCATTCTGAACCGTCAGCCTAGAACCAGGCCAGGGTCACGGCAGGCCTGCGACCTCATGCACGTGGGCCCCTAAGCCTGCTGAGAAGAGCACATAAAAGCATCCTCGAGATTTTAAATTGAGGCAGGTGCCATTTTAGAACACGGTCTCTCTCCAGACGGAACCCAGACCCAGTCTGTTCACAACACGCATGTGTCCACACAGCACCACCCCTGGGTGGCCCGGGCCCGGGGTCAGTTAGGTGGGCGCCGACAGCCGACCGGGACCTGATCACGATGCCCGCTGTGGGGCGGGGGGGAAGCTGAGGACACACATATGCCTCCAACAGAACGAGGCTGCCGGGGCCTCCCGGCCTCACCACCGACTCAAACGCTCTGGGAATCCGCTCGCAGAGGGTGGAGGCTGGCGCGGCCCCCAGGGCTCTGCGGCCTGTGTCCTGCCTGCTCTCCCAGCAGCACAGCCATCCGGGTCACGTGCTGTACGGAAGTGGCCCTGACACGGGGGTCGTGGCAGGGGCCCTGGAGGTCCTCACGTCCAGCGTCCTCCTGCCTGACTCAGCTACCTGCACAATAAGCCAAAAGGAAGGAAAAGAAACACCTGCTAACCCACCGCGAGCACACGGCAGCCCCGTCCCTGTGACCAGGCTGCTCCGGCCAGAAGTTGCTCCTCTCAGCTGTCCCTTTCACACTCGACCACGACGACCGACCGAGGGGGCCACGGGGGCGCCGGGACCCTCTCCTGCCTCATACTCAGGCCCCGGTCCCGTCTCCACTCATGAACCTCCTAAGCCAGAAGGGGCCCCCGGGCACACACCGGGCAGAGCTGGGAAGTTAAAGGATCAATGTTATCCTTTCATTCGTGAATTTCTTTTTTACTTTGAATAATTTTTCCTTTTTCACAGTTGCACATTCTCGATAGACCTCCAGCGTGTGTGGAATCCATAAATGAAAAACACTAATCCTTTATCCACATCTCGCCGTCTAATTTACGGGCTCCGAGAGGCGTGCGATGCGTCCTCTGAAATAAAGCCGGGGCGGTCACCCCGTCTCACAGCAGGTTAACAACACAGTGAATGCCGGCAAGAAGGCACCGTCGGGCTGAACACAGAACTCCCCCCGCAGACGGGCCAAGGCTCCCCCAGCCGCACCCGGACCCTGAACCACACGGGCCGCACCGTCAACACGGGAGATGCTCCCAGGAGCAACGAAGCCCATGTTCTGCGGCCTGAGCGCGTCACAAGCGAGAGCTCGTTTTTAGCCTAAAATCCTCAGAACCCGCCAGGCCACTGCCCACCCCGCCAGCCCCGGGGGCACCTAGCCCGGCGATTGCTCACATGGCTGAAGCACCAACTGGGGGCACCGGACACTTTGTAGGGAACCAAGCCCTTCACCACACGCTTCTAAGAAAGCTGCCCGCAATGTGAAAGCCTGGCAGGCAGTGGCCGCGGGAGCCTCCAGCCCACGCGGAGAGCGCCCGCTGGAGGGGCAGGCGTGGCGGGGCAGGACGGGGACCCATCACTCTGCTCCCTGGAGGCCCTGACCCACCGGGCACCTAGCTTTGCCCTGTTACCCCAGCAGCCTTTCCACTGTCCCAGTTTTGGAGTCTTCCTCCGGAGCAGCTCTATCGTCTCTCGATAAGAAGTCAAACGAGCTCACTCTAGTCATGTAAAAAGCGTATCTTTAATTCTTTGGTGATTCACTCTGACACTCTTTTGAAGGCCTCGTAGCTTGATGTGAAAGAAGGAAACAAACCACACACAAAAAAGAGGTGTGCTCCGCAGCGCCCAGCACCTGCCGGGCCGAGCCCTGGCCGCCCGACATCGCTGTGGAACACGGGCAGGAAGCGTTCGGCAAACGCACAAGACCACTGCTCGCCCTCGTGTGTGAGCATGTGCGGGGTTCGTAAGTCAACAGTTTCCCCACCTGGAGACGACACCTGGGAGGGACCTGATGGTAAAAACTGACAAAGCACAAGACTTCACAAAGAAGAATTCTTTTCTGCTGATTCCCCAGCAGTGGCTACTCTCCTTCCATCCACAGCCCTGGTCTCTGGCGCTGAGAGGCAGCACGGGCCTCACTGTGACCCCAGGTCCACTTCCCGTTCAGGAAGCCAGCTAGGTGTCTCAACAAGGCTCCTCCGGGCAGGCCTGAGCCCACGTGCCTCACTCCTGGGAACTGGGATGTTCGCACCCAGTTTAGACACCCAGGTTTATGGTAACCTTCCAACCAAAGGGACAGCCCGTGAAGTCCCTGTTCAAATCGTATTTGTTCAGGGAAACTGCATCTACAACCCTGCCCCTCGCCAAGTCCAGCCAACGAGCGGCCAGGACCAGGAGGTGACGGTAAATCTGGGGAGAACAGCCACACGCCCATTCGAGGCAGAACAAGTTTTTCTGAATCCACACGGCCCTTCCAATCACCTCTATTTTTCTTTCAGTTACCCAGGAAGAGGCTAACGTTCCCAAATGGCCCATCTGCCTCGGGTGGCACTGCTCCCTGGCAGCCGGTGGCCAGGTCCGCGCAGTCCCGCGGGGCTCTGCACCCTGGCTCAGAACCCAGGACACCCGCCTTCCGGGGGGTGGATGGGACAAATCCCCTGTCCTCCTCAAGACACACACACACACACCCTGCTCCACATGAAAAGGACCAGAAGGGGACTGAAGGGACAGAGCTCCCAACAGAAAGTTCTGGGAGAAGAAAGGGATAGACCTCATCCTTCCAGTTCCCCGTGCAGACGATGCTTTCTTGCCCTAGGTTCACAGAACTAACCTCACGACGTACACAGAGACGTCACCCTGAAACAAGGGACCAAGGAAGGATCCACCTCTTCCTCCACATAACCTGCGGTGGTCAATCTGGCGACTTCCAGGGCTGAGAGCCAAGACGGGCACAAACGCTTCAAACTGATGAGTAACTCAAACCAGATTTACATCGGCCTTCAGACTCAGCCGGGGTCAGCCTGCATGCACAGCCATGCCGTCAGAAGTAATCCAGAACTTTCTACAGGGAACACACTTCGAAGACCCATCTGGGCTAAGAAATTACAGGTCAAGAAGCTGGAAGAGGGCAGAGCAGGGTCTGGAGAAAGGGGGTCACGAAGCCTCACTGCATCCAGAGGTGGGAAACCTCCCCTGGGGTAAGGGTGGGTCAGCACCCATCCACCTGACCACAGGACCCCTGGGGGCGGGTGTCAGGTTCTGCCTGTAACTCAACAGCAAGGCAGGGAGGCATGGCTGCAGCCGCAGGGCCCCCAGGAGAGGCTGGGCGGGCCGCTCTGCGGGATCAGACTCCCAGTATGAAGTTGGAAGTTACACAAGGGGCTCAGCTGCTGCCCACAACAACACACTGCATGCCGTGGTGGGAGACCGGCACCCCGCTTTAATGTGGGCTCCACGCGGCCTCCCCCCACCCGCCTGCCCGTCCGTCAGGCCAGGACGCAGCAACACAGGTGCCATCTCGGTCCTCGGGGGCCCCGGGAAGGCCGGGAGGCAGCCCCGCGGGGAGGCTCCGCGGCGGACACCCCGTGCACACCTGCGGGGAACGCGGCCGGGGGCTCCCAGCTGCTGCCGGCCCGGTGGTCCTCGCCCTCACCCGGGGGGTGGGGCGCGTGTTTGGGCACAGAGGCCGGCCGCTGGGACTTCAGAGGACGGGCACTGGTGCTGGCGGGCTGGCCGGGCAGCGCGTGCTGGCCTCGTCGCCGGCACTCCTCTGCGAAGGCGTCCTCGTCGGCCACACCTGAAAGCACAGGACGGAGACGGGCATGAGCTGCACAGCGGGAGGTCCTGGTGCCTCAACCGGATCTTCCCAGAGAGAACAGAGGAAACCAAAGGAGCGTGGAAATCCAGTGACAGCGGCAGCTCCCCACCCGGCCCCCAGGGGGTCGGCAGCGAATCCTGAAAGCACACTCGACCTTCAGGAGGGAGGAGGACGGGGCCCCCATGACAAATTTCACCCTCAGAATCGGCACAAGGGTGTCACCCCGGAGGAGTGGGCTCCGGGCCAGCCATTGGTCTCTCTCTCAGGCAGCTGTGATGCCAGGACCTGCACAGCCCTGCGGCCACCCTGCTTCCCGCCCGCTCGTGCCACAGGGCGGCTGCGAGCTCTGGGCCGGGGACCCGCACGCACGGTCCCCTTCACCAGACACACAGCCAAGAACATTGCTCATTGCTCTCCACATCGTGTTTCTCTCGGTCTTTCCAAAAACAGAAGTTTTGCACATTAGGTGGAAACTAGCAATAAAATTAAAAACGAATGATAATAGTTACCGAATAACTTCAAATTTCATTCTCTGGGGGGTTTCTGACCAGCAGTCACACGGCGGGTTGGCAGGGCTTAAGGGAAAGGCTGTCAGAAACCTGGTAACAATGCAGGCAGGACACAACCCGTCTGATGGGAGAAGTGACACCAGACGGTAGCCTTCCTGTGCCTCAACAACCCTGCTCCCTGGAGGGTGGGTAGGCCCGTCACCCAAACGACGACGTCCAGGGCGCACACCGCTGAGCCCCAAGCAGGTGACAGCCAGTGTGACCCGAGGTGCTCGCCCACTCGAGCTCTTCCCCAGGCAGACCCTCCCTCCATCGCTGCCGGGCCCCCCCCGCCCCCCAAACCCCGCCAACGCGGAGGACGACAGCCCTGCAGAGATGCTCCCTGTAACGAAGACCTGCTCTCTCATGGGGGTGCGCGATTACAATCATTTCCGCACCATTTACACGACCCTGAGCGCCAAGTTCAGTGCTGGGTACAGGCGTGGGGCCTCCCCTCCCTCTCCTCCAGACACCTGAGCTCAAGTACTGGCCCCGACCCGCTCTCACCACACCCGAGCTCACCGCACCCCGCTCACCGCACCCGAGCTCACTGCACCCCCGCCCACCGCATCCGAGCTCACCGCACCCCCGCTCACCGCACCCCGCTCACCACACCCGAGCTCACCCCTCCCCCGCACACCGCACCTGAGCTCACAGCACCCCGCTCACCGCATCCGAGCTCACTGCACCCCCGCTCACCGCACCCGAGCTCACTGCACCCCCGCTCAGCACACCCCGCTCACTGCACCCGCGCTCACCGCACCCGAGCTCACCGCACCCAAACTCACCACACACCCGCTCACGGCATCCGAGCTCACCACACCCACGCTCGCACCCGAGCTCACAGCACCCCCACTCAGCACACCCCGCTCACCGCACCCGAACTCACCGCACAGCCGCTCACCGCATCCGAGCTCACCACACCCACGCTCGCACCCGAGCTCACAGCACCCCGCTCACCGCACCCGAGCTCACCCCTCCCCCGCACACCGCACCCGAGCTCACCACACCCGGCTCACCGCATCCGAGCTCACAGCACCCCCGCTCAGCACACCCCGCTCACCGCACCCGCGCTCACCGCACCCGAGCTCACCCCTCCCCCGCACACCGCACCCGAGCTCACCACACCCGGCTCACCGCACCCGAGCTCACAGCACCCCCACTCAGCACACCCCGCTCACCGCACCCGAACTCACCGCACAGCCGCTCACCGCATCCGAGCTCACCACACCCACGCTCGCACCCGAGCTCACAGCACCCCGCTCACCGCACCCCCGCTCACCGCACCCGAGCTCACCCCTCCCCCGCACACCGCACCCGAGCTCACCACACCCGGCTCACCGCATCCGAGCTCACCGCATCCGAGCTCACTGCACCCCCGCTCAGCACACCCCGCTCACCGCACCCGCGCTCACCGCACCGGAACTCACCGCACACCCGCTCACGGCACCCGAGCTCACCACACCCGGCTCACCGCATCCGAGCTCACTGCACCCCCGCTCAGCACACCCCGCTCACCGCACCCGCGCTCACCGCACCGGAACTCACCGCACACCCGCTCACGGCACCCGAGCTCACCACACCCCCGCTCGCACCCGAGCTCACAGCACCCCCGCTCAGCACACCCCGCTCACCGCACCCGCGCTCACCGCATCCGAGCTCACCACACCCACGCTCACCGCACTCCCTCTCACCGCATCAGCTCACCCCACCCCCAGTCACCCACGCCAGCCCCCCCACCCCGCGCTCACAGCGCCCCCACTCCGCAGAGGATACCTCCTCTGACACCGCAAAGAAGTATGGTGACCCCGGGCGTGCATTTTAAGGCTCTCCTCGCCCTGCAGGGCCTCCGACATTCCCAGTACTGCTCCTCGGCAGGGTGCCCCGGGCTCATCGTCTTTCCCAACAGCACATCCCCTCCCTCCGAGAGACGTGCGCGAGCCGCTTGTGCGGCCAGCGCTCGGAGAGAGCACCTGGCGGTCGGCGCACGTGGCCTTGACCACCGTCACACCAGATGCCACCCCTAGCAGTCCCCTGGGGACCTATGGCCACCATCACGGCGGCTTCTCAGAGTCAAACGGACCGCTGAGCTGAGGAAGCAGGCCCCGGGCGCGGCCGTCACATCTGCTCCCCGTCCCTCGAGCAGGGGCGCCCCTGTGCCCGCCGAGGGGGGTCATCAAGCACCGACTGGACGCAGGCTTTACTCGAGAGCAGAGCGCTCCCAGAACACGCCTGTCTGAAGGAGGAACGTGTGCGAGCGAGGGTCCCAGGGCAGGGCCAGGGCTGGGGGCACTCAGGGCCATTCCACCCCCCGGGGGCTCTGCGGGGTCCAGACATAGGTACGACTCCCCCATCCACGAAGCCCTCCCCGGGGAGGGGGCCCCACGGAGCCGCGGCTAACAGAACACCACCACGGCGACCTGACCGCACTGGACGCGGCAGGTGGGGCAGCGTGGGCAGCCCCAGCACGGCCGCAGGGTCTTACAGGCTCGCGGCCCCTGCGTCAGGGCCAGGGAGCTCGGCACCCAGCAGCCCAGCCACAGGCTCAGCTTGTCTCCACCTGGGGAGGCCTCCAGGGTGAGCAGCCGGCCCCTCCCCGGCTCCAGGCGCAACCACGCAACCACGCCCGGTGGCTTTGATGAGACCTTAAGGATGACACGTTGCCCACAGGTGTAGCCTGAGCATCCCAGGTGCTGGACAACACACATCAGCGTGTTCACTCTGAGTGGCTGCGTGACTGCGACGGGCCTAGACGTGGTAGGGGTGGGCATCCCAGGAGGTAAGGGCACCCCGGGGGCCGGCCCGCCGCTATGTTACTCACCTCAGGTCAGTTCAAACCCACAGGGTCCCTGTCGGCCGCTCAGAAGAGGTGGTGCTCCCCCTGCCCCATTCCGCCCAGGGAAACCCCACCTGCAGGACCACACGGCCGTGGGCACAGACGACACTTACCTGCCAGGCGGGCGCGGGAGGCCCGGTGAACGGACAGCGCCGGCTGCGTCCCGCGCAGGGCACGGCCACCTGCCCTGCTCCCTGACGGTCTTCAGCGGCGCCAGCGCACAGGCCGGGTGGCTCCCGTAGGACCCGCATCCGCCCAGCGTGCCCCCTCAGCCGTGCTGTCACCCCGGGGCCCCGGCTGCACACACCAGCCCGTCCCCAGGCCCCCGCCACCCCAGCTCTCAGGGCCGCTGGGCACGCTCCGTGTCTGCCGTCTGGTCAGAGGACGAAACGGTCACTAAGACGTTCCTCCTGGCGTTCCGGAACAACTCCCAGTGCACAGCACAGTATACACTCCAGGCCTTCAGGGTCTGGTGACCTCCCCGAAGACCGGGACCCGCTGTGGGTGAAGGTGAGGACACTCTTGGGTCCTGGGGACCCCCTCCCCCGGCAGCCGCCCCGGGCAGATACTGGCGCCCTCCCACTTCCGGCCTCACCTCTGTGAAGCCCCCTCCCTGAGGGCCCAGCCGCACCGTCTCTGGACCGGGGATTGTCCAGGGATGGATGCAGGGCCCACAGCTGAGAGCCGGACTCTCGGGCTTAGGCTCCGAGGCGAGCCCTTCAGAAGCTGCGATGGACACACAGCTGGGTGCCTGCCTCACTGTCGCACGAGCCGGCCCTGGTGGACACCGTCACCTACACCGTCACCTCTGTGGCCCAGGCCCGCCCTCCAACATCACGAGCCCCAGAGGCCCTGGGTCTGGAGCAGGGTGGTCAAGCCACAGACCCCACAAGGCCCCCATAAAGCTCCTCCATTTCTCAAGTGCCGGGAAAAGGATTTGGGGAAAAGAAGAAAGATGGCTGTTGAGAAGCTTATCTGAGCGTCTCCGCTGGACACCTTCTGGAAGGAATCCCTTGTGTTCACTCAAGCGCTCATTCTGAACCCACTGCACTACACACAGAATACCAGCAGGCACTGACAGACGGACAGAAGGGGCGGTCACCACACCCACAAGAGCAACCAGCTGCGGGCGACACGGGACCCCCTGGTCCGAGAAGACGGCCCGCTGCTGCTGCCGCTCTGAATAAGGCCATCAGCACAGCCAACTCCTGCCACGTCACGTGTTCACGACGGTGCCTGCCCTGCAGGGACCTGGCCTCACTGCACACAGCGGGGGTGAGCGGACCCGTGCGGCCCGCTGTGTCCCACGGCTCCTGAGCAGGAGACGAGAAGCCGAGGGGCACAGGAGGCTCGGCAGACGTGCAGCGGGCGAAGGAGAGCGGGCAGCCCTGGAGGGCAGGGAAGGAGGCCGTCCTGCCCCGACCCAGCGCCGTTGTCCCCGGGCCCAGCTGACGTCTCAGAACCGACACAGGCCTCTACCGCGTCTCCCCGCGCCGCAGCCCGGCTCGCCCCAGGAGCTGCCCTAGCTGCTCCAGGACGCAGATGGCAGAGGTCTGGAAACGGCCCCCAGCGGCTGTCGTGTGCACCCCGAAGCCGGGCACCGGAGGCGCCCCCGGGCCTGTTCAAGGGCAGAGGTGGCTCTGCCTTCAGGGCAGACGGGGCCAGGGACGCCAGTGCCCGGCCCAGCACCTGGGTGGAGGGGGAGCCCCTCCCCCGGAGGGCAGGCGTCTCAAGGGGACGTGAGAGGCCCCGGGAAAAGCAGCGCCGGAGCTCCAGAGGCAGACGCCGACGCCTGGGTGAGGGCTCCACAGAGGCCTTGCTGGCGGCCTCTCCCGCATCCGCTCTGACGGCTCCAGTGCGTCCCAGTCTGTTCCAGGGCTTCCCCGTCGTGCCGCCTGGGGCTCCTCGTTCTCACAGCGTCCCTCACGCCCCGAGTCCTCCCACAAGACCCGCCCCAGCTCCAAGGGCTTCTTCGTCCGTCCCCTGAGTCGGGGAGGCCCAGGGGGCTGGACCACGTGACCCGTGACAGGGGACTAACCAGGCCTCTCCCTGAAGGCAGAGCAGAGCCCGGGATCTCCCTCCCCTGCAGGTGTGGGCGTGGGGAGGACTGAGCCGGACTGTGCCACGCTCTGCCCTCAGACCCCCTTCCTCCCCAGCCCCCAGCAAGGCACCCTTAGCTATGGGACATTACCGCTGAAGCAGCAGAGACACCTCGGGCCTCGAGGGTGTGGCAGGGAGGCCGGACCTCGGGCAAGGGGGTCCTGGATGCGGAGATCCGTCCTCTGAGGCCCAGCCGCCCTGGCTAAGCACATGGGGCCCTGATTTCAGACGGCAGGAGGGAGGGACTCACGCCACTGGCCCAGCTCCATTCCAGGTTCAGAGGATGGGCTGTGAGTCCAGCCGCGTGAGGAGACACCGCTGCCCCAAGCCCCGTCGCCAAAACAACTCCTGAGCCTGTGGTTCCCGAAGCGGAGAGGAAGGTTCCCAGATGGTGGACGCTGCCCGGGAGGCCCACAGAGGCGCTCCTCAGCGAGACACTCTTCCCTAAAGACAGGATCCCTCTGACACCCAGACGACAGCCCAGGTGCCTCCACCACCCGCCCAAGAAAACGCCTGCAGCCAGTGCTCCTCCACTTTAAAGAAGGAGCCTCGGGCTCTGCGATGCTCAGCTGCTGAACTCAGCATCGGCGGCAACCACTTTCAGGGAGGGGCAGGGGTGGTCTTAGCACTCACAGGACCCCTCGTGCCTCCAGACCGCCCCCCGGCCCCATGTGGATGGTGGAGTGGGCGTCCCAGGGTTGGCTCTTCTCTGAACAAAAACCTTCTCCAAAAGAAGGGCGCTGCCCACCAAGGGTCATGGGACACAAAATGCCGCCACACGGCAGATGCTTTGAGTCCGTCAGAGGAGGTGACAGCGACGTCCAGCACCTGCTAAGGACAGGAGGACACGCCCCCCTCATGAGAAGAGAAGGCCCCCACGCAGGCCACCCACACCCGCCGTCAAAGATCCACGTGGGGCCTCTTGGTACAACCTGAACTTCCAAGAGCTGACGCCAAGAAGAGATGACCGCCACTCCCATCCCACCCCCCCACTCCCAACACCACGCTTGCTGACAGCCAACCACATTCTGGGCTTCTTTCTACAGCCTCTTCCAACATCTCCATACGTTTCTGTAACTGCTGAAAGAGCCCTCTTCTACGGAAAATTCACTAATTGTTTCAGCGATTTACTACATAAAGGCGAAACACGTGACTTGAAGAAAAATAAATAAGTCGCATCCACTCTTACAACCCAAACAGAATTTACTGTTTTGGCATAATTTCTGCTAACTTTTTCCTCTGCAGAAATTAGTTATTAACGCACATGAATTTAACTAAAGTTTACGTGGGATACAATTCAAGCATCCTTTTCATTTGGGAAACAGAAAACATCCTGCCTTGTAGCACCAAGTTAGATAAAATGTCAAAACAAAGCGCAACCCACCCGTGCCCCTGTGGCAAAGCTCCCTGAAGTCACCGAGCAACTATGCAGGGCTGTCCAGCCGCCGTCCCTCGGGCACAACCACCAACCCCCGTGCTCCGCTTCTTTCCCCAGGTGGAGCCCCAACGCGCAGCAGGAATCTGGCTGATAACACGCAAATGAGAGCAAACTTCCTCACATAAAAACAGCCGCTTGTTTCCAAATACGCGCAGCCCAGCAGGCCGCGGCGGTGGCTGCTGTGTCCTTTCTCTGAGGGGTCGGGGCAGGGGTTAATCCCATACTCCTTCCTATCATGCATACCACTGGCACCAATGCAGATGACTCAGACATCCAAAAATGCATCACCGGCCGAGAGAGGATTCAAATATTTAGGGCCTGGTAAGTGCCTGACACACGTGATGCTGCCTCGCTCTCAGGGACTCGGTGCTGGACACACGCAAACAGAAAACCATGACACAACAAGGCGGAGGACGCGGAGACAAAAGCAGGGGCAGAGACGAGGAAGAGCAGGCGCCGCTCCCAGGATGGGGAAGAAAGCCAGGCTCAGAGGCTCGCGGGGAAGCCTCGGGAGGCGGCACAGACCACGATGTGACGCGGGTGCGGCAGGGCAGGCGTCAAGGATGGGACAGGACGCAGGAAGAGCGGGCACACGGCCAAGTCGCCAGCACCTCGCAGGCGATTCTAAGCAGGGAGCGACTTAATTCTCGCTGCCAGACTGCGGGCAGGCGACACGGTGGCGACGCGTCAGACAGACCATCAGACGGACCGAGAAGGCGGTCACGCGAAGGGGGACCCAGTCAGGAGGGCCCCAGGCTCTGGCAGGAGGTGGGCGGTGGTGCTGGCTGCGGCTGTGCGGACACGGCAGGATCACGGACCGAGGGTAAAGGTCAAGGAGACAACAGCAGGAACTCTCCTGTCCGAGCCCCTCTGAACTTAAGTCCTGCACAGAATCCACACCAAGGGTCGAAAGCTCCCATCAGGGGCTGGTGGGGTTGGCCTCCCCCCAGCACCACGGCTGCGAGCGTCCTTCATGGTAACGTCACAGAGGGTGGAGCCCCTTAACCTGCTCTGAGGCACCCGCCAGCCCCGCATGCGCCCGCCTCTCCCTTCACTCGTTTAACGTCTGTGGAGACAGCTGCGGGGCAGGCAGTTCAGCAACCTGCTCCTCGGATGGGGAGTTCCTGAGGCATCACGGCACCCCGGGATGGAGGGCGTGGCCGGCCGGGCTCGGGCGGATGGGGCCCCACACTCACCCGGAAAGTAGGGGTGTCACAGCTCTGGCCAACAGCGCCTGGAGCTCGGATCTCACCACCACACACCCCCGGGGGTTGTACGCTTCGAGAACAATCACGACATGGAAACCCACCCAGGGAGGCAGAAGCAGAGCCAGCCTCTGCCCCCGGCCTCCCGACCCCGGCACGTCACTCTGCCCAGGAGCCGCCGAGCCCCCGGCACAAGGGGAAGCAGCAGAGGGAGAAGGAACCCAGCAGGCCGCGCTCGCAGAGCCCCAGGCCCACACTCCTCCGGCAGAGACCACCGTCTCTGGGGCCACGTGCCCGCTTGGCTGAAAAAGGCCCCGAGAGCAGCAGGGTAAGGATCAGGACCTACGGAGAGGAAGCAGGGGCAAGGGCTGTGTGCTGTCGGGGGCACTCCTACCACCCGCTCTGTAAAGGACAAAGTAATGCTCTGATGCCCTGAGCACCCGCGGGACACAGGCCCGCCCTGAGGCGCGAGCCACCAGGCTTTCCTGCTCAGTCCTCACTCAGGCTGCAGGGACTGGACCGTGCGGCTGAAGCACGACTTCCATCAAGATGACCGAAGGGGCTTCCCTGGTAGCTCAGTGGTTAGGAATCCGCCTGCCGATGCAGGGGACACGGGTTCGAGCCCTGGTCTGGGAAGATCCCACATGCCGCAGAGCAACTAAGCCCGCGTGCCACAACTACCGAAGCCCAGCGCCTAGGGCCCGTACTTGGCAGCGAGAGAAGCCGCCGCAATGAGGAGCCCGTGCACCGCAACGGAGACCCAACGCAGCCAAAAATAAAAAAAATGACCGAAGGCTGTCGTAATAAACAATAACTGAAATAAATCATCAAAAAGAATAAACATTCTAATTTTGGTAGGGTCTTATATTCACAAAATCTTATTTTCCTAAAGACACAGTTTAATCCACATAAAAATCTCGAGTGATTCTAGCTTCTTCTCGATACTGACATCCGTTAAAGACTTACTAAAAAACCGTATTACGTAGACTAAGCGGCCATGTGCCATGAACTCGCAGTTGTTTCATCAAAGCACTCCAGCAGCGGACACCACACGACAAAGTGCAACCCGGGCCGAAAAGAAGACCCAAAGGACAAGAGAACACAAGTCCTGAACAGTTGTGTGTTGAATGAGATACAGTAGGTATTAACACTGGCAAGAAATCTGGGAGAAAGTTGGGTGTTTTTAACACATACAAACGTTCCAAGTAAATTAAAGAAGCAAACAGACATACAAGTGAAAGTACATAAAAAAATATGAAAATTTTTGGGCTTCCCTGGTGGCGCAGTGGTTGAGAGTCCGCCTGCCGATGCAGGGGACACGGGTTCGTGCCCCGGTCCGGGAAGATCCCACATGCCGCGGAGCAGCTGGGCCCGTGAGCCATGGCCGCTGAGCCTGCGCGTCTGGAGCCTGTGCTCCTCAACGGGAGAGGCCACAACAGTGAGAGGCCCAAGTACCACAAAAAAATTTTAAAAAATTTAAAAATGAAAATTTTTTAGTTGTGGAACATGTAGGACATTAAACAAAAGGCCACCCCAAAAAAACACACAGTATGTCAAATGAAAACATGACAACTGAAAAGGAAAATCACTTTAACAGAGCAAGCAAAGGACTCATAGAACAACGATGTAACAGGGGCCTGTGAAATCAGGGAACAACTGCAGAAAAACAGGGATGCCGCCAACAACCAAGGGGCTCCACCTCATACAGTAACCAGAAATTTAACCAGAAATTTGAAGTTTAACAACTGTTATCAGCCAGTATTGACAAGTACGTTGGTAGGCACATACTCTCTGTGGAAAGCAATTTATGGCTTCCAGCTTTAAATGCCCACATTTCTCCACCCGACTATTCAACTTCTTCTAGGCACCCGATTCAACAGAACTCCTCCTCCAAGGACACGCACGCACGCCAACACCTCAACAGTCACAGGAACAAAGGAGCGCCGACGCTCCCCAGGCTGCACGAGACTCTCAGGCCAGAGGTGCGACAGGCGCCAACAGCCCCAGGCACAGACCTCGGGCTGGGCGGCTGCCCCAGCCAGGCGCACGGGACCACAGCCGTTCCAGAAGCAGCTGGAACCCAGACCCTGCCCAGCAGGGCGGCCAGCAGCCAGCACCGGGCCTCCACAGGACCCTTCCGCCACGCTCCTCCAACACGCGAGCACGGGTCGACTGCGCACGGTCCCCTCGGGCGGCCCGCGGCACGGGGAAGCACAGGCGTCACGCGCGGAGACCGCCTCGCCTGCCCGCCTGCCCGGTCCTGGAGCCCGTGCTACCAGAGGCCTGGCGTCACCTCCAGCACGCCGGTGTGTCAGGTGAGAGCCCTCGGCCTCGGCTTGGGGCCGACAGCAGCAAGTGCAGCCCAGCTGGGTGCAGGCTCCGGGCACCTCCTCACTGCCACTGACTGAGGGGCGGCAGAGGGGAAAATGTTCCCCCAAAGTGGAAAGACGGCAGCAGGAAAGGGTAACTCTTCCCTGGAAGCAAATGCAAACCAGAGTGAGAGGGAGGTGTAAAGCCCAGTGGATGAAGGGGCTCACCAGGAAGCTCGGGCGTCTGGCTGCCTCGCGCTGGGAGGGGCACAGCCGCGCCCCGTGGGTGGTCCCCATCTTCCCCCTTGTGCAATCACAGGGGTGTATTTATCACCTCTTTGGTAAATGCAAGATTTTTTTAGGAGCTCCAGAAACATTTTTAATTAGGAAGAAATCCCACATCATCCCATTTTCAAGTATAAACGACTCAAAGAGGGGAAATCATTTGGCGGTATTTTTTTGGTACAACCAGAAAAGAGTGGTTTCTGAACGGGTGTCAGCTAACACTCCGAAGATGCTGGGGGTGGTCTTCACACGCTGTAGTACACGGCACATCACGCGGCAACTGGATATAAACCCACTCATACAGTTCACGCGTCTTGAATACCGTAAATGACTCCTATTCCCCGCTGGCTTCTGCCTGATGCTGGCCGTCCCAGTCAGAGCTCAGCGCCCTCAGACACCTGTGCTGGTGGCCGTCCAACCAGGTTCCCTAGTGAGTCGGCTAACATGTGTATGTATGTAGGTACAGTGTGTATGACAGTAAACTGTGCAACAGTGGAACTCGGGGTGTAACAGCTTTGTCCACATTTGAAGATACTGGTACCTGACATCCTCTTAAGGAAATGCTACCTCCAGAACTTAAGCTGGAAAGTCGCTGGAATTACTGTTTCAAGAAGAAAAATATCTACATGACTTTTTAGATTTTTGGTACACACATCAAGAACTGTGTGCAAACTGGAATGTCCTGTGTACTGATCCTCAAAACCAATAAATCTCGATTATTGAAAAAGAATTAGGGGAACAAGCCTAGTATTAGTCTCTTAAGACCGTGGTCACACTGTGCCTGCCCGCTGCACCTACCTGGGGTGGAGGGATGGCCACCAGAACGTTGGGACGGCCCCCGGAAGGACCGAAGTCTGACCACTACTTCCAGGAAGGCCTCAAAGAGGCCACCTCCCCCTCCCGGCTTCACCGCCTGCAGTACTCTCAGGCACGTCCACACCCTGCCCGCGGGCTCGCGCTGCCGTCCAGCTGAGTGGAGCTCCGCAAGGGCAGGGAACTCCCCGCATCACACGCTAAGGAAATGTGGTCTTCCCTACGAGACGACGGGAGGAAGGATGCAACGCTGCTTCTGCTACAGCAGGCCCAGCTCTGGGTCCTACAGCCCTGGGACGTGCGCCAGGTAAGAAAGTCCTGTTCTCGTGATGTCCTACCGATGCCTTGAATGCCTCTGGGGACCACGACAGGACGAGGGAAGGGGTGGGGAGAACAGCACGATGCTGCTGTGCTCTGTGTTCCTTGCAAGAAGCAAATCAATCCTACTGGGATAGAAAAGGACAAGTAATAAGCTGCTATAGTTACTAGACTGTGAAACTCCACCACCATGGACTATTCAGTGGTCCAAAGAACAAAGAAGTGTCATGAACCAAGATGCACCCCCCAGTCCTCCCAAACCAGACCTAGTGGCTACTCGGCACTCTCGGACTGGGAGACACGGTGCTCCGAGGCTCACAGGCAGCATTCCAGGGGCACAGTGGAAATGAGTGCCATGGGATGATTTATATAACAGATACTTAGGGAATGCTTCCAGCACCACGGGCTAGGGAGAAGCAGCAAGAAAATGGGCAAAGCCTGCCCTCGTGGGGTCTGTATTCCTATGGAGGTTGGACTGCAGAAGAGGAGTGAGTCTTTGTTCCCTGAATGCTGGGGCCAGAGGGAAAAGGAGAAATAGTCATGGCTCTCCACAAAGTGCAGAACTCACCCGGGTCCAAAACCTCAGTTAATGCCTTTGTATGTAGTTTGGTAAGAACAACTTACAGAGCGCACGAAGCAAGGAGCAGAGATGCACCTAAGCAAAGGGCAAGCACCGGGTCTTCTGACGCCCAATTCCACTGCTAGTAAACAAGACTCTCTCCAAAGTCCCAGCCAGGGCTAGTCTTTGGAAATCCATGATCACCATGATTCCTAGATTTCTGATTGACAAGAGAAACAGCTGTTGTAACCTTCCCTCCTCTGACCTTTTCAAGTAGCAAGATGAAATAACTAATTTAGTCACCAAAAAAAAGAAAGAACAAAAGTTGTCTTACCCCATTTTAACCACCAGTCATACTCAGTACCAAATCTCCATCTAATTAGAACAGAACTGCAAGGAACAGCAGATTCAGAGGTGCTGAGACAAGTCACCCGTGACCAGCTCTAAAGGCAGAAGCCTTAGACTGACTTTAAGGACGCAAGAAACGGTGACTGAGGAAGAATCTGATTATTGAAGCAAATGTTTCTAGACTTGCAGCATTAAACCACCCACTCTGAAAGTACCAATCACCTCGAAAATAACTCAAAAGGAGGCAGAATCTCGTACCTCATTAAAAAAAAAAAAAAAGGCCACTGGGTCGTACAGGGCAACCTCCACTTGACCACACCATATCAAGTGCTCAAATTCACTCCACAATTCTGGGCTTGACAGCCTCCTGAAATAGTAATAATTATCCCATTACTAAACTTGCTGATGGCTAACCACTGAGAAGCAATAGCAGAGACAATTAAATGAATTACAAATTACTGTTGGATTCTCTAAAAATAAAAATATTTTCATGTGATTATGTAGTGCTGAAAGGAGAAACCAGAGCAGTCCCTGAAGAGGCTGAGGACAGCTAGTGGGTAATCAAGCAGGAACGGTGCGGCTGTAGTAGACAATAAACAAAGTGAAAACTGACTGGAAAGATGCTGCCCACAAATAATGTCCCTGGAGCTTCCCCACATCTGTACTGAAGACTCCAGCAGGCCAGATACACAGGTTACAAGAGCAACTTCAGGGAAGTCTAAAGCTACCTCTGCAAACTTCTACAATGTGCCCTTTGTGGACCCTCGAGAGGAAGAAAGATGAGCTACCGGGGCAGGTGTGACCAGTGGTATCATCTGTATCACAAAGAAGCAGCACCTGGGCTGCTAAAAGCAAACCTGGAACCTTTGGAACCTGAACCGAAAAGGCAGGAATGAGGCAACTGGCCATCAATGAACTACATCAAAGCAACGGAGGTGCAAACCGCAGCGAACGAGAAAACAAAGCATAAGTGAGAAAAGCACAGCACACTGCTGCCCCCTCAAGACTGTGCTCCGGGGAGCTGAACAGAAGACCTCCATCCTGAGCGACTGTTACGACAACCCCCCGAGCATGGAGGAGACGAGCGCACACATGATGTGACAGCCCCGCGGCAGGCTCTCCCAGACGGTGGGCTCCGCGGCAAAGGCATTCAGGGCTACAGGAAGACTTTTGGTTTTTTAATCGGAAAGCACAGGGACTAACAAGTGACCAGACCTGTAATGTGAATTAAATGCTCTTGTCCCAAGCCGCTCCTTACGTGGTGTCACTATCAGTGCCACAGCAGCACTCACCTAACCGTTCACAGCTGTTTCACAGCACACTGGACCCAAGGCTGCGGGAACGAACCTGACTGCTTCCAAATACTCAGCAAACAAGACCCAACAACAAGTTCTCTTTCCTATTTGATTAACATTCCTATCACCAGACGTGCAGAATAACGGCAATTTTCAAAGTGGGAATGGTGAACGTGTGACTGTGACGCTCCCCTCAAAACATGTCCCCAGAAGAGGTTCATCTTCCACCTGCGCCCTCAAGTGGAGGGACTTGCTCACAGCCGGGGCTGCACTAAACCCGACCATCCCAGCACACTCAGACGTGTAAAGCCAAGGTTCCAATAAAACGCTTCCTGGACACCAACAACTGTGGGCTGGACGAGACTTCTCTTCATTTACCTGGTGTCCTGAGGGGGCCATCGAGCCTGTTCTACCGAATGGTTCGTTCCACCCGCCAATGAGAAATATAATGTCCAAGTCAGGGAACTGGCAGCCGTTCCTGTGAGCTTCTCACTTAGTAACAGAGAAACCACCTATCCTGACAGCAACAGCGAAAGCAGACTTTCTGGTACTAGGGTTTTAGTTTGTGAAAGGAGATTCTACACTGTGGTTTCCCAGCGTGTGGTGTGCCTACACCTTCTCCACAGGCTCCGTGAGCTAAGACGGCGGGGCACACGGAAGCCCCTTTCCTTGTCTTCCTGGGTCCAGCTGTCTTCCAATACTTACATTCAAGTTTGCAATGTCTTTTTTAACACCTTCTTCTAGCAGTCTCACACTGCTTAGTCCCAAAACAAACTCGAGTGGGGTAGTATAAATACAATCAAACTCTTATTTAATATTCCTCTGGCTGGAATTCCAGTTATCAATGGTTATCGTGACAGATTATACTGATTGAAAACCAAAAGAAATACCTTTACCTGTGCCCACACCTGTATTGTTCCATGACTTCACTACGCATATTATCTTTAAACGAGCTGGCATCAAACATAACCTAGAAAACTGCAACATGTTCTGAAGAATGGAAAACTGGACAGCCGTTTCCTCCCTCACCAAAGAAATGTTCCATAAATTGCTAATCATTATTCAACACTGACAGGAAAGTTTTCATACGCCCTCCAAATACACCGAAGAACACACGCAACTGAAGTCCAGCACCGGCCTCCGCGACCGGCCTCCGCAGGATGAAAGGGCTCTGGCAGCCCAGGCACAAAGTCACACACACACACGCAGGGGGCCTCGCCCCACTCAGGAAAGAATGCACCAAACACATTTGCATTTATTTTCTTTTTTTTTTTAAGCACATGACAAAGACCCAGTTTACCAGCTTAACTTTTTAAACCTAAGCTTAACACGTTACATATTTAAACAATCGTCAAAACTTACTAAGTTGCCAGCATTCATGCACAACTAGAAAACATCCTCAATTTATATTAAACCAGAAATGTATTACCATTAATTCATTAATATCTTTCACTACTAAATACTGAAAAAACTTGAAATTACTCTGTGGAAGATGCACCCTGGCGACGTTAACTTCACAGCAGCTGACACTACTTGGCTCATGTTTCAAACACAATGGAAAAGCAGGTCCGTGCTGGTGTTAGTGTACGGAAGAGTCACGGCCACCTTGGATTACGTTTAATAAAAAAGCAAAGTGCATACAGAGATTTACAACAATTTTAAAGACAAAAAAAATGGTCCTATCATGTGGTCCCAACAATAAACTCAAAAGTCTATGACAAGCAGGGCTCCGATGAGCTGTGTATAAATACTTTAGATTAAGTACAGTTACACTGAGAGTCGAGTTCATGTGAAATCTTCAAAAAAATGTTCCTGCCAATCCTCCCGTGGCGCGCGCCAGAGGGGACGCTCTGCTGCGCACGTGCGGCGAGCTACTTGTTATCCAAGCGCAGCAGCTGCTCCTTACCATTTATCGTCAAGGACTTCAGCTGGCCGTCTTCTTCGACTTCCACTCTCTCTTGACCATTCTCGACAATCCTGGGGGGGGGGGGGGCCGGAATAAGAGGCATTTTACAATCTTGTTATTAAATATGTAAACACGTATGTGAATATAAATGCATATTTTTACAGGACTTGCCACAGATATACGTGCAATTACGAATTTTGTGGCTGAAGCCAACCTGCTGAGGACAGACGTTTCTTAAAATCTGACACTGAACACGGGCACAGGCACTAGCAGTCAGAACGGTCCCGGTTTCACTATGAATGGTTCCATTTTACCATCCAACACACTATTACCCGTGAACATGGCTCTAAGTAAGGGTGATGTCTAATATATAACACTGAGCAAAAATTCAGAAGGAAAAGCTCTAAATCGGAGATTAAGATTCTCATGGTACCAGACAGACTTAACATACAACCCGTATGTCACACACTGGAGGGTGTGCAAAGAAAATGTGGCACCAATGAAACACCATACCTACTTATTAGAAATATGAACTAGAGAAGATCACTGTACCTCTTTGTAGTGATTTTTCTGCCATTAACCACTTTAGTAGAAGTTGATATAGATTTGTAGTTGCCCATCCCACTGCCACCAAATGCCGTGGAAGAGAATGAAGTGAGGCCCCCATGACCTAGTGAACCAAAGGAAGTGAATCCTGTAGGAAAACAGGAAAGAAAGATTAGAGACTGGTATGTCCACTGTTGATTTAATGCACACACTTCCATCAGAGCTGCAGGGCAGGAGGAACCCCCCCCTTTCCAAAGGGCTCTGCTGGGCTTCCCTGCACTTCACCCTACTGAAGGGGAGCAACTTGGAGCCATGCATCTCACAGGAATGGGGCGAAGTTCCTGCCACAGATGGGCAAAGCCAACTTGCTTCTGACTTGCCCCTTGTAATTGTGACCACAGGGAATAAAAATCTGAATTATTAAAAAGCTGAAACAATTTTAGAAAGAATACCACCAAGAATTATCTGGAAAAGCACGGGTCTGCAGTTCACAGACTAATTCTCAATTACATGGTGATCGACTACGGACACTGACTTCCACAGCCACACCAAAGCAAGCCAACTTCGATGTCGAGACCGCTTGCTTGTTCAAAGGACTTACCTACCTGTCCCACTCCAAAAGGCCCACATCACAGCATACGTCGCACACTCCCTAACAACTCTTCCTGAGGCTCCTTAAAGGTAAGGACTGCGCCCCACACACATTTCTTAAATGAAGTACTGTTGTGATATTTTTAACCAGCTCCATTTTACTCTCCCTCACACTTGAGCACACTACATGGCATCTAACGAAAGGATCTGCTGGATAGAAGTGCACCGACACGTGCCCTGTGTAGTCAAGTCCAGCGGCATTTGAGAAGAGCCCTCGCAGGTGCATTGTGTGGGGTGGCCTGTACGAGGAGCACAGCCAGTTCTCACCACAGAGCGTTTACACAAAAATGAGCACCAGAAACACAGCAGCTCCTCTGTTAAGAGGAACTGGGTGAGCTTCAAAGAAAAGCTAAGATCACAATTCTTCAGGTGAAACACAGGGCTGCACCAGGCCGTGTGCACATGGCTGCAGCTGGCGGACGGCCTGTACCAACAGCTGAGCTCTGCGCGGCAGCGCGAACACAAGTGACCGCGCCTCACCTGGGGACTCAGCTTGGCTCTGGTCACACAGAGACCGCATTAAAGCCCCACCTCCTGACCCCATCAACCTGGACTCGCCTAAGATACTGGAATTTTTTTTAACTGTCGAGGTTAGATAAAAAAGGATTTAGTGAGATTGTCTAAGCGGGTTATTTCAGTTATTTATCTCAAAACACCTTACTCCTTTTAACCAGAAATTTCATTAAATGCTGGCCACCTTTAACAGTTAAGATCAGAAGTAGGTTTTCAAGTATAACATTCTTGGGAAGATTAGGGAAAAAATGTAGGTTACTAAGCACAGCCTTGTACACATAAAAAATACTGGCAAATCTGCTAAGCTGTTCTACCAAAAGGCATTATACACCTACTGCAAAGTGCCCGAACTAGAAGAGCACCGCACTGATGTCTGATCACACGTTTAGTACCTGTATCAAAAGAAGAAAATCCCCCTCCAAAAGAGGGAAATCCACCGAAAGTGGAGAAAAACGACCCCGTGCCTCGGTTCCGGCTTCCGCGGGGGCCCCTTCGATTCCCAAAGAAGTCCTCAAACGGGTCTTCTAAAAACAAACAAAAGTGCTTTGTGAAACTTGATTCAATTTTGCTTTTTCACAGGAGAGCTTCAATAAGGGTTAATGCCTTATGATACACTGTTCCATTAGGAACAAAAAACTTACCAAGAAATGACAACAATGTAGCGTATCTACAGAGCAGCCAGAAGTCCATCTAACCAGCAGTTTTACTTACTTGTTTAACGCAACTAAAGCTAGAATACATCAGGGATTTACAACAAACAAACAAAAAAACACAACACTATAAATATAAAACTCAAGGTCATCAATCTGCACCACAGACTTGGACAGAGAGCTGTTTTAACACAGCTTTTTACTGAAAGTTCTGGTAGACACTGTCCCAGCTGATGCCATTTAAAAGGTTAGGATTTCACACCTAAGCAGTCGTACTGCATGGAGTCTGGGTTGCCTTCTCCAAAGTCATTCAGGAATAAAAACAAAAATGGATTTTTCTACCGTATTTACGTATAACGCAAGAGAACGCTGTAGCAGAGTGAGGCAAAATTGAACAGCCGGTGACTCTGAGCCAGGCGCTAAGGAATCCCTTTGACTTTTCTCAACAAAAATTTAGGAAGGATAAGCTGAAGTCAAATCTGAATAAATGTTAACTGGCACACACTACATTATACTTTAATAGAAAATTACTAACGTGAATAGGCATCATATTACTACTGGAGATACCAAAATGCTCCTGAAAATAAAAATAAGATTAGCCTGGACACTTTAGGAGCTTTTTCTGGTTGTTATTATCAATCAGTGAGCACCTACTGAAAACATGAATTATACAAGCTTTTAAAAAAAGTCACTGAGGTTCTATGAAATTAATCAGCGCTATACTTTTTTTTCGAGGAAACGGGAATTCTTTAAGAAATGAAAACAAGGACTCCTGATGGATGAGTAAGCTAGAAATGCACATTGGGGAAAGAGAAAAGCAACCCATGACACACAAACTACAGAATCAGCACGGCATATTTTTAAGACAAGGCAAGAGTGACCAAAGCAGGACGTTAATGCATTTGAGTAGTGAAATGAAAGAAATAAAAGTAAACAGAAAAATAAACACACAGTGAGCACAAAACCAAGTAGAAATTGAGATTCACGGCGCACTCGTGTTTACAGACAAATGTGACCTGAGCAGCGTGCCACACCCCCAGGGTAACTGGCAGTGACCTGAAAGGATGTGCGAGAGGTTACGTGCGCTGTTGCTCACAGACCCTGAGGAAAGACCAAGGGCCAGGCAAGGCCAAGGCAGCTTAAGCAATACTCAGAATGGGGGCGAGGAAAGGGGTGGCCAAACGACATGGCCGCACGCGCCTAGAGCCCGTGCTCTGCAACAAGAGCAGCCCCCGCTCGCCGCAGCTACAGAAAGCCTGTGCTCAGCAACGAAGACCCAAAAATAAATAAAAAATTTTTAAAAAGCAAAAAAAAAAATAAAAACCTACAAGGCCTCTCTTAAATAAGAGAGCTATGCAAAGTACACGAAAACAGGCCTGAAGAAGCAAACATTCAGAAAACCTGGTCACTGCTGGCCTGTTGAGAGACCAGAAAGAAGGAATGCTAGAGGGAGAAGGAGTGAACATGTGCACAGAGACCAGGTCCACCGCCCCAAAGGGGGCCCGAGCCCCACGCAGCACTGGGCAAGGGCCTCTGCTGTGAACAAGAAAGCTCCAGGGCCTGCTGGTCTTGCGCTTAATTCCCACGTTCCACAGTAAACGCCACTGTTTTCAAACACAACTTTAAGAAATTCATTTACCAGCTACCTTGTGAACAGGGCTTACAGCCCCATTATTGCCATATTTAGAAGTGTAAGTAGACAAATGGGCCATAAACTTTATCTAGAGCTGGAGACATTCTGTAAATTTCTTCAGAGACTTCATCCTGTTCAAATAAAATACAAGCGTTCTATTTACTAAGTCACCTTTTACCTTATTATCGTGGCCTACACACCTGCAGTGACACATTCTCTATGGATCCGAGCTACAAGATGGCAGATAATTAACATTCTTATGTTACAACCACCCACGTTAAGACACACAAGCGTAATATGACAAGTACAGTTTAAACTCACAGTGCAGTAGTTTTCTCTTTCAAGCAGTAGCCGTTAAGAAGAACCTACAGGACCAGCTTTAGATTTCCACTATCCATATGAGTTCCTAAACGATGTGCTGTTCTGCACATGCTCTAAAGTTTTAGTTTACACTGAATCACGTTGTTTGCGTCCTTCTGCAATGTTCCTTTTATTACTGCCATAACAATTAGTTATGTTACAATTTAAGGTTCATACAGCAACTAAATCTTTAAAGGTTGTTCACAAGGCTTTTGAGACCAACTTAAACCAGTGTCCATGTGATACCACCACTGAACAAACGGTTTTAATTTGTTCACATGAAGCTAAATTAAGCCTTTCATAATTATAAAATCACCTTCTTCAGAAGCTACTTCAAAAGATGGTTGAGTAGTATGTTGTAAGAAGGCCAGCTAGCTTTTCAATTACATTTTCTTGTACTTTTGTATTTTTATTTTTAAAATCTTTTATCTTGCATATTTTTCTATTATACAGCCTAAATATGACTTTCTACAATTCAAGTAGTCACCGTATTTTAACGTGTAATTTCAGATATTACAGTTAACCCTAAAAATGAAAAGTCTCATTTGCAACAGTCATGGTGACACCAAACAACACGTTAAAAAAAATGTCATGATTGTAGTGATGTGCTGTTAACAGGCGCCACCGTGAGGTCAGGCAAACCCTTCTTAAGGCCTCCCATCACTGGCTGCTGCTGGTTTGGGGAGTATGGACCACGAGCTTTCACGATCTTCAGCCCCCAAGCTAAATACCATTTTTAAAGACCCTTCAATCCAGCAATTCAATTCTACTTCAGGGAAATCAACTCATCAAACATGGAAATAACTTACTATACTAAAGGAGTCCAAAGCATTTATAGTGAAAACTGAAACTTACCTAATTTTCCAAAAGAGTAAATGAATGGAGAGCATGTTAAATGCAAGTATTTGAATGGTCATCAAGCTTACGCTTTAGAAAAAGGCAGAAGAGAACATACATATATATATACACACACACACACACACATCCCAACTATAATATCTGAAAAATGTGGACTTTCAATTGGTGGTAAGACAAAGGTTGATTCCCCCTCCCTCCTTTTAATCTCATTTATGTTTTCCAATTTCTTACGTTGAGTCTGTGTTATATTATTATTTTTGAGGTTAAAAGGGGCAAATACTGCATTTACTGTAAGTTTTAATAAGACATGTCAACATAACCAAATATTCTACCAAGTACTTTTTTACTTTCACTCCCCCAGGGATACAGAACCACACAGCCAGCCAAGGTGCCTGGTGGGCAAAGGGAATATGGACCAGGTGGAAGAAGGAGGTAGTTACAAACAGCAGCTACGACCACAGGCCCTGTTACAGAAACAAGGGTTGCAAGTGCCGAGTGTATTTCCTCCTTATTTCTTTATGAATACTTTGTGCATACATGTTATTCATAAAC